>NC_068937.1:8712656-9012656 GCF_016801865.2 Culex pipiens pallens
GGACGACCCAGAAGGTTGGTGCTGCTGCTGGAGGCGTCAAATATGGCATCTGTGACACACAACAACGGCGTGGCCACGGGGTGTGTGGCGTGTTCGGTTTCAATACCCCTGGCCAGACGCTTGGTGGAGGTTCGGGGTGGGGATGTTTAGATCGACCAGAAGCTGCCGCTGTCGATGGAGGGAAGAAAAAAACTAAAACAGTGCAGAAAAAACAGTGAAAAAGTGGAACCTAAAGCACATAAGCGCATACCAATCAAGTCTTGCCGCTGGTGGGGGAGTAGAGAGGAGGTGGGATTCTGGGGATCGGTCAAGCGAATCCGTGGCAATCCGGGAGGACACCGGAGTGTTTGATGGTGGTGTTTGTAGCACAGACACACACAAACACACACTTTCACACAGATTTGCCTCTAAAACCGGTGCTTAGATTTGTGTGAAACGAGAATCGATTGCAATGGATATACAACATTGGAGCTTTTGTGGGGTAAGCAAAAAAAGCACTGTTGCGAGTTCGTTGTTTAGATATTCAAGGTGTTGAACATCAAGATATTTAATAATTTTGTCATTTGTTTGTTCAGTATTATATTTTACTATAGACAACATTGAAATGGGTCACGATTTAAACATTCTAAATTTTATATCATATTTCAGACTCATTTAAAAAATAACTTTTTAATACCAGTGAAGCCAACATCAAATTAATTTTCTCTTGATATACAACATTCATGACGCAAATTACAAAAAAAATCGTTTTATGTAGTCATCCTTCGTTTTTCAAAACAAAAACAAAATTAAAACAGGCCTAAATTACCAACTATGTAAACACAGTGTAGTGAACAGAAAAAGAGGAATAATTGCTACCAGTAGTTAACAAAAATAAAACAAAAAAACCTCTGGGCTCTGGGTTCTGGAATTCATTATTGAAATGAGCTTTTGCAAAAGGGTTGGGGTTTGTGGTACTTTGGATGGGAACGGATTGATTTTGTTTCGTGCTTATGTGCGTTAGAGTGACATTTTTGCAGTAGGTGTTTTAAGTGTTTTTAAGCCCAAAGGTTTTAACATATAAATCCCGATTTCTATAATTTTAATAATTTTTAATTAATTTGGCTGTTGCATATACTTTTCAAAAATTTGCCCCCTCCCTTTCATTTGTGATGATCTAGGATCCAGAATTTTAGGAGAAAGCCACTTTTCATTTTACAAAATTTGAAATAGCTCTGCTTATATTGAACCAAAATTGATACTTTTTTTAGGAAATTTTTTCTAGACACTGTTTTCTACAATGTGGATGATTTGAAAATGTTTTATAATGTCACGGTGTAATATGGCAGAGGATTGAGAAAATAATTTTGGGAAACTTTATGATTAATTATGCTTTTTACTGAAATAATCTAAGTTTAGCAGTTTTATGCTCAAATTTTGTATCCAGGTTATCTATTGCTGTATTTTCATGACAAATTGTACAAAGAAAAGATTTTTATTCGGTCGTATTTTAGTTTGCAGCATGGATTTTGGGGTTTTTCAAATGATGCTAGAAATTTAGCATTTTCGGTTCGATTTTTTTTGAGGTCAAATTTCGGTCGAATATGTGACACATTTCACACATTCATCGAATATGTGGCACATTCATAAGTAATTTGATGAATATTTAATGAATCCAACGATTTTCAGTGACTTTTTTGAAGAAATTTTTTAAGAAATCGAAAAAAAAACCTTGAAAATAGTTGCTCTAGACCCCCTAACGAAATATTTCGACGTACCCCCCAATATGTCGGGAAAGAGCCTTTTTTCATGGTGCCAAATATCAGACTAGCCGATTTTTTTTATCTTAACCCTCTACAACCCAACCCCGCCTCTAGACGGGCTTCGATTTAAAAAATCGCCAAAAATCCATTTTTCAACCAATTTTTGATCTTCAAAAAGCATTGGAAAGAAGAACTCTTAAAATTTTGGAATATTTTAGGGTTGGAAGTTTGACTTGTTTTATGTGACTTTGCCAATGTTTTTAAAAATGTAATTTTTTTAGGGGTCAACTTTGGCTGTGTTTTTTACTAACATTTCCTATATTTTAAGTAAAAAGAAGTATGTAGTAATTTTTCTAGTGCCCCAGACTATGCCTCTT
Organism: Culex pipiens pallens; assembly: GCF_016801865.2. Taxonomy (NCBI): domain Eukaryota; kingdom Metazoa; phylum Arthropoda; class Insecta; order Diptera; family Culicidae; genus Culex; species Culex pipiens. The sequence goes on from NC_068937.1 coordinate 8,714,776, forward strand.
CGCATTTATTTACAATTTAAATGATAATGGTTCCATTTTATAGCAGAAAATGTGAAAAACATGCAAAAAATTGAAAAAGTTACTGTAAAAACATGAAAAAATTAGATAGGCAAAATGTAATGATAGGAGGTGGTAGAGTAGGCCAAATACTACCAAAAACAAACATAAACTAAACAAGATAAATGCAAATTAAAATACTAAAAATGAAACAAGAAAAACATAAAACAAGAGAAGTAAAGTTTTTCGTAGAACAAAAGTTGCTCAAAATGACCTCCTGAACACGGGAAAAATAAAAATTTTCGAAAAAAAAATTTGGGCAGTAGAGGGTTAATACGAGCCTTACCCGGCAAACTTCGTCCTGCCTTTTTTTGGTTTTCTGACGTTTCTAGTTTGTTTGCTTATTCAGCCTCCTGTGATCAAAATTTGATTTAACGCAGCTTTTCCAATACAATCTGCAGATTTTCCGGAATCGGTTTCAGAGTGGCCAAAGTGTCAATTTGTTAGCGTATAAATCTTCCTTGGACGTATACGAACCCAACGCAACAAAGAGCACCTCGATCCGACGTTCCGTGTTGAATTGATTCGCGTTCGAACAAAACCGTCGAAATTTTTTATATATATAGATTCTCGAAAAATGCCGTGAGTATATTCAAAATTCATTTGAGTTTTAGTGAATTTTCGATGTACAGTACCTTTAAAAGTATCTTTTTGCTGATTTTTTTTTGGTTTGTTGTCTATGCTTATTTTTGTAATTTAATTATATTTTTGGGAAACTGATGATTGCAATTGAAATTTGTATATTTTCTAGCATCCAAATTTTTTATTAATTTTTTCATCGGCCGCTATGTATAGATATTTTTAAACCTTGAAATAATTGAACCAGGATACGAAATAGTTCAACAGAAACATGTGTGTGATTTTATGAGATTTTCCACATTGAATCCGAATCCTCGTTTACATTTGCTTTGATTGGTCGTAAGTTTGATGCTTTTGATAATAGAAAACTTGCTCCTTTAAAAAAAAATTGTCCTTCAAGACATCCTCTATATTGGGATCGATGTTAGGCGAACAACGTTTTTACAAAATACATATTTTTGCATAGCTATCCAAGTTTTAATGCAATAAATAACGTAATTAAATTAGATATATGTTGCCATTTTATCACCAAACCATACAAAATTGGTAATTTTTGACCAAAACAATAATAAAATAAAATAAAAGCAAATTTGAAACTCATGACGTTCAAAAAAATTCATATTATCTGAGACGTTACTCATTAGTGTTATCTTTCATGGAGTTAATATTCTTATTTATATTTACAAAACATATTGCAAATATCAAAATTTCAAGAAAATATTTACCGTATCTAAAGCATGTGTCCATTTGGAGCAAATCTGACTAAGGTTTTGGTACAGCGGAAAAGTTTTAAATAATATTTAATTTTGTTTCTATATCTTTTTCATATACAAACAATAGGTTTATCCCCTGATATTCTGAGATTCTTTTCAAGGATGGCAATAATAACATGGATAACAGATTTTGAAAACATATAAAATGAAAATTAATTGTGAGAAAGTTCAGAAAGATGTTATTTGACCTAAGTAAAATTCAAAAGAAGGAAAATGAAAAAAAAAAACAAATTTTATGTGAAATCCATCCCAACAAGCATTGTTGGAATTCGAGCGAGAAGAAGGAAAGCATTTCTCGCTCGCGAACGAGGGAGAGAACTTGTAGTACTTCTCTCTTCTCGCTCGCGCTCGCATTTTCGTTCGCGTTCTCGCTCTCGCCGCGAGCGCTCGCGAGCGCCTCGTGCTAGACGTTCGTCCCAAGCTAGAAATTTGTTTATCAGGCTTATGAATACGAACCAGGCGATGGTATAGAGGTGTAACTTCAATCGCTGTGTTGTTTTTTGTTCGTTTCTAACACGTTCAACTTCTCGCGAACGGGCAATTCTGGCTCGCGAGAAAGCCCGTTCGCGAGCGGAGGAGAGCACGGGAAATCGGTGAGTTTCACTCGGCAGCTCGAGACTCGCGGCGAGAACTCGAGAGAGAGAAAATTTTCTCGCGAGAGCGCAATAATACCAACACTGCCAACAAGAATAAAACTGGATCATTCCACCTCAAACGTTCCAGCACTCGAAGTCAACATTTTCTGATGAAGATCTCAAATTTGGAAACTTACGTTACGTTTTTATATGTGAAAACCTCAATTTTCGTCGAATCTACAAATCGAAGTTTGAAGAAATCTAAAAGTTGCGCAAATGAAAACATGTTTCTTAATTTTCACAATGAGCTAATATTTCAACTAAAGTTTTGACCTGGATTTCCAGTTCACAGCAACCAAAGTATCTTTTAAGTATCATTTAAACTACAAGTATATAGTATATAATTTTGGATTCTCACCCTAAAGAACTGTCTACAGAATAATTTTCAGCAAAGTTTAACTATTTTTCCATCAGATTGTTTTAGCATTGGATTGTTAAATTTGTCAATTTGGAGATAAGAAGACAACAACTTCCTTGGTTGCTGTGCACCTTTCATAATTTCCTTTTATTTAACGAGGTATCAAATTCAGAACTTAATAAAAAAATCATCATATTGAGTGCTGGATCAACCATCTACGATTTGTAATTCCAGAGATATCACAGTTTGAAAATGGAGATGTTTCTTGGGGTGTTGCCAATTTCTTGCTTGTTTTAACAGCTCAAAAAAAAAAAAAAGTTGAGCTTGAGCAGAAAATATTGATTTCAATATTACACTTTTTTTGTGCGACTGAGTTGGAATGACCAAACTATTGTTTATGGGATATTAAAAAATGCACCCTCAAACGTGCTGAATAATCAAAAACTATGGAATTTTATTTTAAAAAACATTTTGTTAACTGCTTTTTAACTCAATACTTTTGATAATTTTATCTCATCTCACATTAAAAATATGACTAAAAATGACCGGATCAGAAAATATGCCAATTCAAATAGAATTCTTAAATATTTACCTTTCGTGAACCACCCTGTTGTTAATTTACAACCAGTAAACTCAAACATCGATTAAAATAAGCAGGCGGAGGCTTTTTGCGCCTCTCTCCAATTCGGGATTTTGTTTTTACACACATCAAATGTGACTGAAATTTTGCAATTTTAGCTCAATAGTGCTTGTGCTTGTTTTGTTACAATCCGATGGTTTTTCCACAAACCCGTTTTTTTTTGCATTTTCCGGGGCTTTGCATTCTGGACTGCTTGGTTTGATGTGCTGCTGGTGGTGGTGGTGGTATATTGAAATTTTCCCTCTTGCTCCTTCCACGGGGAGATCAATCCTGATTAAGCCAATATAAAAGGTCCGCAGCGCGCAATATTTTGATGAGATTTTCTGTTGGTAACCCACCCAGGGTAGGCTATGGGATAAAGTGACCGAGGGAAGCGAAGGACGACCAGAGGCCATTCATTTAGTTTTTCGGTGTATAATGGGCGGAGGATTTATGTGTGTTCAGTGGCGAGGGCCAGGGCAAAATTGGAAATAACTATTTCGAATAGTCGTGTCAGTCGGACCCCTCCTCTGGCTTGGCCTGGCAACATGTGGCACACGAAATTTCGGAGTTTTGATTTATGAGCGGAAAAGCGGGTGCGAACAAAATAATTACTTGGATTAAAATCGACGATGGTGACCGGTTTTTGGGACGAAACTAGCGTTGGGCGAGGGGGAATTTTGCTGCAGATAAAAGTTGGCTTCATTGATGTCAAGAAGAAATGATTCATTGCAGGCGTGCTGCAGGCTGGAGAATTGATTTCAACGGGTAATCTCCATATCAATTGAAAGAATACTTCTCGTTTCCTAAGCAAAGTACGTTTAATGTTTATTTCATGATTCAAACTTCCATTCAACTTGCACCGAACTAGACAACATTGCGCCACATTGTTTCCAAACAACTCTCCCCAGACCTCGTGTGTAACTTTGAAGGTCCCCCCTCCTCGCAGTCAGTGTCCATCATGTTGGCCAAAAATAGTTTTCCGCAAGCTTATCCATAAAAGCGTTCCACGGCAGTGGTGTCGTTCCGTTTTGTTCCCACCACCACCACAAACCCCCGGCACTCGTTCTGAGCCGACCTCCAAGGATGTGCAGGAATCCTTCACAAGCCAACTCAGGTTCCGGAGAGGTTCCGGATATGGCATTTGCATACGATGGTGCATCAAGAAGCATTCCTTGCCCTTTTAGGCCAAAAAACGGAGGCTCATGTGAGGTTACACTAGGGTATTTGTGCCTTTTGTGTGGACATTTTTTTTTGAATTTCTGAGAGGTCATTCAAATTTTGAACTTTTGAATCAAAAAAGGTAGGTTATTGGAAAGGTCCTTCAAAAAGTATCCAAAGATGTGTTGAATAATGAACTTCGAAGCCATTTATATCGAAATTACTGAGATCCGACTTCAAAAATAACTTGCGTAGGGTTACCAGATCATAAAGTATTATAGGTCATTGGGTAGGTCTTTCAATAATTAATTCTGGGCTGTGTCTTTTTTTGTTTGATTGAGATTTAAGCCAATCCATTTTTATTACTAGGATTATTGTAGCTGATAGATCGGTCTCGGATGTAATCATTATCTAACTTCAAAAAAGTACAATTCTTCTTAAAAGGTTTGGGCCAGCGAAGGGGTTATTAGCATTTTAAAATATAGATCATTAGGAAAGTACTTCAACTAGATACAACGACGGATTGAATAATGAAACTGGGGATCATTATAATCGAACCTCCTGACATTTGACTTTAAAAAAGTTCATGAATAGCCCTTAATGACATGCGCTAGAGTTACCAGCTTTTTAATAATGTTAGGTCATTGAGAAGGTCCCACATTTTTTTTAATCGAACAATTCACACTGTTAGGAATGGCAAAATTAAGTGGAATAAATTGATAACGTCCTAGCCAAATGGTGTCTTCCGAAGAGTTGTTGTACTTGATAAGGGCTATATTTTAAAGTTATTGATATACAGGGTGACGACTTTTCAGGGTGTCAACAAAAAACTAACTTTGTTGGATGACGTTGTACGGCTTTGGTGTCTTCGGCAAAGTTGAAGAGGAGAAAATTTCATTCGAGATATAAGCCATTTTTGCAAAAAATGTTTCAAAAAAGCACTGGTTTGGTGATAACTCAAAATGTTAGAGTTTTAGCGGCCTTCTATGTTCTGAAGAGTTTTTTTTTAACATAAAATTACATATATTTGCTGAAGACAGCAACTTATTTTGAGCCTTTATTGAGGAGTTATAACTATTTTTAGGTGATTTTGAGCCTATTTTCAAATTGCTATGTTTTCAAAATGGCGCATTTTGGCGTAAAACCGAACAATAAGGCTTTCTAGTCAGACATTTACCAACACATTCAAAGTATGTTTACATTACAGCTGGACGTTTGTTTGCATCAGGTTTCCTATCTCTTTCTAGCAAAAGTTTTTTGTCAGGCGACTTCTAGCTGGTTTTTTTGACTGGCCGCCCGATATGTCAGCCAACATACTTTGCAGGGCTGTGACAGCTACAGCTCAATCTTTGTTTGCATCAGGACACTGTGACGAGAAGTTCGTCAATTTTGGGTTAAATTATATTTTTTGCACTGGGCCTAGAAAGCCTTATGCACCTGAAATTACACACTTTTAACTATATTTTTTTTAAACATCTTCGTGTCTATCGGTGTCTATTTTTAGATATCTCAATCTCAATTGGGCTTAAGGGGTTACGTACATGTAAGAAATCTAAAAAAATCATATTATAGAAAATTTATTGAATCCACTTAAACGATAATTTTTAATCACTCCTAAAAGTTTCATGAAGATATTTCATTATTAAACTGAGTAAGAGACGATTTAAGCCCAAAATTTTGCCATGCGCAAAGCAGACTGTCAAACTTTCTGAGCGATTTTCTCAAAACACCGAGTTGATTCACGGGTGCCGGATTTTTATATGAAAATCACAAAAAATATGTTTATCTTTTTTTTAAATGAACTTTTTGAAAATCGGGCTTCGTTATGCACACGGAATTGGTTTAACGAGTCTTCACCACAATTTTGAGCCGATTTGGTCAAGACAGTGTTGAGATATCGTGGCACCCGTTTTTTGAAATTGTTAACTTTAAATTGCTTTATCTCAGCAATGATGCAACTGAATATCTTCAAATTTGTTTTGTTAATAGATGAAAATTTGTATTTAAATGCCTAGAAAAAAGAATTAAAAAAACGTTGAAGTGTGTGCTCCTTTTAGCCTCTGATTTTTTTGCCAATTTACATTTATGTAACCCCTTAACATGTTTTTGGGAGCGTTTTTTTATAACGTAACGCAAAAATTGGATTTTGGACCGCTCCCCTCCTCTCGTAACAAAATTTTCATACAAATTTTATAAATTGTGTATGGAGGGTAACACGGCCTCCGACCCCCCCCCCTCCCCCCCAACTGCGTTACGTAATAAAAGACCGCTCCTTTTATTCATTATTTTAGAATGTGTTTCATAATTTTAAGCATAAACAATGTATTTTCCATAAAAACGATCAATTTACCCTTCAAATTAAAATTCAAATTGAGGTATCTAAAAACAGACACAGATCGACACGGAAATATTTTCAGGAAATATTGTTGAAAGTTAAAAAGTACGTAAATATAACTATGATGACTATTAAAATTGCGATAGGTTTACCCGAACTTCACAAATAACACCTAGGTCATAGAGAAGGTTTTACATTTGGATAGGGTTACCAATTATAAGTCATTTTGATAGGGTTACCAATTATAGGGGTACATCTTTTATGTCAGAAAAAAGGTGTAATTTTACCACATTTCTGGTGTAATGCCACTTTTTCAGTCTAAATTGAGGTAAAATTACATCATAAAAGAGGTAATATTTAACCTTCTAAAATTACACCTTCCAAATTTACATTATTTTTTTACTATGTAGGTCCTTCTACAATGGGTCAAATAATTTATCCGGATATAATCTTTAGCGGAGTTACTTAGATCCAACTTCAAAAAAGGATAACTTCACTTAAGTGGTCCTAACTGGCGAAAGGGTTACCAGGTTATCAAAATTGTAGATAATTGAGAAAGTCCTTCGACTATTTGTCCAACAATGGATTGAATGTGAATCTGGTTATCATTTTTATCGGAATTACCAAGATCTGACTTCAACATTTTTACTTAAATGGTCATAACTTGAGATAGGGTTACCACATCTTTTGAAAGTATAAGTCATTATGAAGATCATTAAACTATTTATCCAACGATGGATTGTTAAATCATTTTTTCTTTAATTTACTGAGATCTAACTTCTAAAAAATTGTTAACGTTTCTAAAATCGTCATATTTCGAGATAGGGTTATCAGGTCGTTAGAAATTGTAGGTAATTTAGATGGATCTGGAAATTGATTTCATCTGAATTGCGTGAGCCAACTTCAAAAAAGTCCAGATCTTAAAACATTACAGATCATTCAGAAACTAAGTTGAATCTTTGGACAGAACCAAACTAGCTCCACCCACCCTATTGACAAACTTTTCCCGCTCGAAAAAATTTCCATTTCCAGTGCACCAAAAAAACAAAACCCGGGAAATAACAGACATGTTCCCATCAAAAGCACCCCCCTCCAAAAAAAAAAACCTCTGACAACACATGTGAGCTTCCTTGCGGGAAACCCTTCCCCCAGAATCAACCAGGAAGGGGAGCGAGGGTCGGTAAGGTCCTGACAAGGATACCCAAAAACTGACATGCCGCACATATGTTGCAACAAACGAGCAAAAACAGCCCCCGAAATTCTCGTGTGTGCAACTTCTTCTTCGCAGAGAGAGAAACGGCGCGGGAAGTACGATTTTGATTTCTTTCCTCCGGATTTGATTGATTTTTTCGCAGTTTTTGTGCACTTCTCCTCCGATGGAAATGCTGCAGTAGTACAGCTGGTACCCGCAAACCCCAACATGTGTGTGGGGAGGCCTTCCAAAATAGGGGCTTCGACGTGGCACGAGAGTTATCGAAAGCTGGGTGAGTTGTTTAGGTTGTGTTTGGATTGGATATTTGGATACTTTGTGATACATAGAAAAGTGTTGAAGATTTTGAGGTATATTTAGATTATAGATGGATTTTTTTTAAATTTTATTTGAAAAGCTTCTTGAAAAGATCTTTGCCATATTGGTCATGTCTGTAACATAGCCACCTGCAATAATGTTGATTGCGATCTCGCAGTATTTCAAAGTTATAATCAACCAAGAATGCAATGAATTGTATTCAATTAAAAATTAATGAATTTGAAAAAGCACTCAGTAAACGATTGAAAAGTTAATCAACTTTTCCTATGCAATCGTTCTAATCACCTTACAACAAATCAGCTTTGGCCATGATCCAGCTAAATTTCCCTCCCAAAAAAAACGACCATCCAGCGATGAACGCAAATTCCGTTCTATTTGTAAAGTGAATTTAAAGCTAAGCTAATTAACTTTAGCACTGGAACTGTGATTGCACCAAACTGAACGGAACAAAAAAAAAAAAAAAAAAATCTCACCCCCAACGAAGGGTCCAACGGATTGTGGCCTCACTCACGTGTCCAGCGGGGATTTGGTCAGCTATAGAGTCAGTTAGCCAATTCCATCAGTCAACGCTGTTTGCTCTCTAGATGTCACCAATTTCACTGATTAGTAATTGCGAGTGCCGTTGGTAGCGCAACGGGTTGAGGACCTTTTTTTGTTAGTCGGACATTCCTGAACGAGAACGGTTAACGGGTTTTGGGCTGATGAAAACCAATTAATTCACATGTTTGACTTTGTCATTGGTTTGATTGTGCTGGCAGCAATTGATTTTATAGTTTCTGCTAGAATAATTTTGAGTGAAACTTTAAGAAATATCACATTTTCCACTTCTCAAATTCCACTTTATCGGCAAAGTGGCGAAACGCAACACCTCTCCCCCTCGGTCGAGAAGCAACACCCCAAATTTAGGGTGACAAATCTCGAATGTAAATATCCTCTAAATTGAATTAAGCACTTCTTAAAGAGCTCCTATACAACTGCAAACGAGACACCGCTCGAAAAGTGCGTCGTCCCAGTGACTGGCTTCCCTTCCACGCACAGACGTGGTGCCAAAACAAGCCACGACCCACCCCGCGTGACGACTGATTATTTGCTCACAGCATCCCAATCAGCAGTCCCTCCCCTCGCCATCATCATCGCACGCTATCTACCAGAAGGGCAGCCAACAGTCTAACAACATGATCATTGTCACCTTTTTCCTCGGAAAACCCCCCTCTCTCCAAGACGGCGTGTGCGGCGAAAAGGCCGTCGGCGACGACAACGCCGAGTCACCCCCCAAAACTCGAAACCATTGTCATCAGCTTAAATACAACCAAATTTAATTTCCTCTATTTACTTTTAACCTTAGCACGAGCGGGAGTGGCAGCCCCAGCCACTTTTGGGAATTCAACCTTTTGGTGCGGTTCTAGGGTGACGAGGATTTTCTTTTTTCGGAAATTGCGGGCTAACTCAACTCTCAATTTTTGTTTTGGTTTGAAGGTTAAAGCTGTCCTCCAATTCTGACTAATGTAGCTGAGATTTCTTCAATTCAAACATGATTTTTAAGTGCATCGGATTACTTTCAAGTAGTAGTCTGCCAAAAGGGCTAACTTCACAATTTTTTTTGAAAAAAAAAACCTAGACCGCCAATCTATTCTCACATTTCATGTTTTCGGTGCCTGCAGGCTAACTCATCATCCTAGTAATAGTTTATCAAAGGGCTAACTCTACTTACAATACAAATTCGTTTTTACGTATTTTTAAGTGGCTATCATATCCAAATTTTTTTTTCTAACGGTCGTTCCTGTTTTTTAAACTATTTTTTCTTCTCTTTTTCCCCAATTATTTTCATCTTTTTTTTTCTTTTTCTTTGTTTTAACTTTGTTTTGCTTTTTTCTTTTCTTAATTTTTTTTGTGCTTTTTTTTTCGTTTTTTTCATTATTTTTTTTGTTTTTTCTTGTTTTTTTGTCTTTTTTGTTTTTTTTTGTTTTTTTTTATTCTGTAGGTTTTTTGTTAGAAATGTTTCCTACTTTTGATTAGCCCTTTAGAATAACCAATTGTGTCCATGGACAAACATTATCAAAACATAGCTGAAAGGACCTCCAAATCTCTATTAGGTTTAATTGTAACAAATTGTGAACTGATTAGTTACTGAATAAAAACTAAATTGAAATTGAAATTTTGTTTTTTTCTTTATTTTCTTCTTGATTTTCTTTTTTTTTCTTTTTTGTTTTTTTCTTTTTTATCTTTTAATCTTTTTTTTCTTTTTTTTCTCATTTTTTAGTTTGTTTATTTTATGGAACCATACCCTTTTTCAGCCTATTTCTATTATCGGCCTATCAGCACTTTGCTCATGAATTACAGCTTTTTTAGAGTGTTTAGGACTGTTCCAAAGTAATAAATAGCTCAAATAAAAGTGAGCAAGCAACTCTCCATTGTTGATACATCTGAAAATGTTGATTTAATAGCGGAAAACGGCAAAAGTGATGAGAATTGGTCGAACGGCTTAGAGTGATTAAAATGGGTATATTTCCCCTTTTCTGTTTTTTTTTTGTTTTTTTTTAATTCAAAAATTCTTTACAATAATTTTGTGCTTGTTTTCTTTTTTAAATTTATTTTTCTTTTTTTCTTTTCATTTTCTTGAATTCTTTTTTTTTCTTCTTTTTGCTTTTGCTTCATTTTTTTCATTTTTTTCATTTGTTTATTTTACGTTTTCTCCTCATTTTGTGTCTTTTTTTTATTTTCTTCTTCATTTACTTCTTGATTTTTTTCAAAATTTTCTTCTTGATTTTCTTCTTGATTTTCTTCTTGATTTTCTTCTTGATTTTCTTCTTGATTTTCTTCTTGATTTTCTTCTTGATTTTCTTCTTGATTTTCTTCTTGATTTTCTTCTTGATTTTCTTCTTGATTTTTTTTCATGATTTTCTTCTTGATTTTCTTCATGAATTTTCTTTCATTCTTCATTCTTTGATTTTCTTTTTTTTAAATCTTTTTCTTTTTCTCTTTTTTTGTTTTTTTTTTCTTATTTTATAGTTTGATTTATTCTTTTTTCTTATTTTTTCCCTTTTTTTCTTCTTTTTCTTATTTTTCCTTTTTTTTGTTTTTTTTTTTAATTTAATTTTCAATTTTATTTAATTTTTTATCAGTTTCTTTTTTCTATTTCCTTTTTTTTCATTTTTTCTTCTTTTTTTCTTAGTATCCTTGTTTTTTACCTTTTTTTAATTTCTTTTCTCTTTTTTACTTTTTTTTTTACTCTTTTTTCACATTTTTGTATTTTTTTATCTTTTTGCTTTTTTTCCCTTTTTTCTTCTTTATTTTTACCTTTGTTTTCTTCTTTTTTTCATGAAATTATTTGTCTTACCATGTTTGTTGGGCTAACTCTACTCATTACATTTAATCGACTAAATGTGAAAATCAAATTATCCATCCTAAGAAGCAAAAAGATCCAGGAGTTCTAGAAGAGCTCTTCAAGATAGCTGCAGGCTCAAACTGTTACAGATATCTGGTAGAGCTGTTGTCGAACTGTTGTGACTTTTTGCTACTTGGGTTAGCCAACTATCGGTTTGGGTAAAAAGTTCTTCTAAATTTGTTTGTCAAATGTCAAACTCATTTTAACATTATAGTTGAGCAAAGGGCTAACTCTACTAACCACACTAATTTGTCCTTATAAAATGTCCTACCAGAAAATCATAGACCATCTTCTTGCATGGTACGTGCTTTAATATTTTTCTGTTAGAAATAACTCAATTCACAAGTCATATTTTTTCAATCGGCTAACATGGCTTACCAGAAAATTGTCACATGTGTCTGTCAATGGTTTAAAAAATCCAAAACATTATTTTGTCACAACCATCGCTCGTCCTGAGATAAATGATTCCTAGCAATCTTCTTGTATTCCTCGCAATTGATAAAAGGGCTAACTCTACGAACAAAACTAACTTGCCTATTTGGTATTCTCGAAAAGCAATCTGACACGGAAGTCAATAACAACTTTAACCCCCTTTCGAGTCATAGTTTGACGAAGGGCTAACTCTACTGCCAACACTTACTCGTCCTACTGAGCAAACATGGACTAAGCCGGCTGTATTTTCTGATTGATGAGAAATTCGTTTTTTTTATTATGCCAAAGGGCTAACTTTACTCACGACACTAGCTCATCTTTTTGTAATGTTCAATTAGTTAAATAATCTATAACTCTCTTCTTGTAAAAGGAGTTTTAAATATAAGGGGCTAACTCTACTCACAACACTAACTTGTCAATTTAGTGTGCTGAAAATGCTGAATATCATCGATTTCAATATCAACAATTTCTCAAGTTGATCTTAAGAGTTAACTCTACTTACAAACCTAACTTGTACCATTGAGAAGTTGAAAAAGGCTAACCTGGCCGACTCTTGTTTTTTTTTGTAATTTTTTATTATGTTAAAGTTAGCCCTTTTCTCACAAAATTATCTCATTTCATCTCATTTAGTTAAATAATCTGTAACCTTCTTCTTGCTTAAACCTCAATAAATAAAGGGCTTACTCTACACTAAAAGTTCACATGATATTTAATAAGGGCTCACTTGGCTGTATTCTATCAAAAGGTTAACTCTACTTACAATACTCAACTCAAATTTTAAAGAGCTAACTAACCGCACACTTTAGGTATGACTTGTTATTTTTCAATTTATAACAAAATGCAAATTTGACATTCAATAACTATATTTTACTTTGTCAAAGAGCTAACTCTCCTCACATCACTCACTCAACAAATTCTATCGTTTATTTTTTTTCATTCAAATTTAATCTCATTGTTCATAACTAAGAGGTTTATGAGATAAATCAACACTCAAAATTTTCAAAGAGCTAATGTAACACTGAAAAATGGCAAAGGGCTAACTCAGCTCACATGTTAGTCGATATTCTTAATTTGTTCAATCTGAACCGACTCACAATATCTTCTTGGCAAAAGGGCTAACCTCAACTCTCAAAATGACCCTCGTCACGTCCCACAGTTCCCCACCTTAAGGTCACCCTATCACCCCGAAGAAAATCGCATCCCCCACCTAATTTCCAGCACAAGACTCGGTAAGACGTGTTGATTCGCAGGTCGGTTGGTCGGTCGGTTTCGGGTTTGGTTTGTCGCCGCCGTCGTCTTCAAGCCCAAAAACCAAACCATATCTCCTCGGTCTTGGGGAACATCCCAAAATCTTTCGGGGGTTCGGGGATCCTCCCCGGAACACGCAATCAAGGCAAACAGAAGCGGTGGCGATGGTGGTGGCGGTAAGCCTATCATTGGAATCGAAAATCAATCTCTTCTTTCTCGATTTCTTGAGGAGGAGCAGGCGAAAAGGACCTGCTGGAAGAAGTTTACTTTTTTTTTGGGTGAGGGCAAACCAGCAAAGGGCATGATGACGACGACGACGCCGCCGGGAGTAGCTAAATTTATAGAAATGAATAATAAAATTTGCATAATTTATATTTTATTTCGCATCGCATTTGTGTTACTGGGAGCAAATAGAAGGAAGAAGAGAAAAAAATCAGAGGGTCATTGACAGAGCAGCGACACGGAAGGCAACATTTGAGTTCATGTTTATTGCATGTGTCACCGAAGGGATGCTTGTAACGACCCTTTTTTTTTGCTTCCTACTTGCCTGCGTCTTCCTCTTCAAGTGATCCCTCAGGGAGAGCCCTGGTATCCGAGATGATGATGATGGGATATATGCTCAAGTCGATGCGTTCTTCCTCTTTGATTTTGAGCTACTGATTGATGTTCGATTAATTCGAGTCGAAGGTTTCCCGGTTTGGTTTTGCGTAACATGATCGGTAATGTAGGGTATGAGTGAAGGACGCTAAATTTGCATAGAGAATAAGTCGATGGTATCTTTTCTTTTTTTACTGCTATAGTTTGTTCCTCTTTTGTCTGTCTGTTGGCCTGCCAGTCTCTTCTTTTTTCTGGAAATGTTTATAATTTTTGTCCAATTTTATATTATGATTTCTATTGGTCTATTGGTTAATAAAAACATAGATTTAATCTTTTGTATAGTAAGTTATGGTCTCGATTGATCCTCGAAGACTCAGTCTATAAACTAAAATTTAAAAAAAAATGTCCAAGGCGAAAGAAAAGCATTGGATATGCCCATAATTTTGTATAAAATCATATTTTGATGATTTTGCTTGATTTATGTGATAAATTGTGTAAATTTGGAAGGTTGAATATAATCTCTTTTATGAGGTATTTTTACATCAATTTAGACTGAAAAAGTGATATTACACCAGAAATGTGGTAAAATTACACATTTTCGGAGGTAAAATTTCACATTTTTCTGACATAAAAAATGTACTTCTTCCCAGATGTAATATTATCATGATTTTTTTTTTACTTTGTATGCATTTATTTTATGTTATCTTAGATTTTGTTTTGACACACTTTGTGTCGAACTACAAGCAAATGGTTTTAATATGTATACAAAATGGAAACACCAATTTAATCGAAGAAGTGAATGGAAAATTATGAAAAAGAGCAAATAGACAATGGAAAATGATTGGAGGATGTGGAGAAATAGGATTGAAACTTCTTTAAAAAAAACCCAAGGTAAATCAGTTAAATGCATTAAAAATAATTCAAATTTATTAAAAAACACATCAAACATGACTAATAGAATTTTTCGTAGAACAAAACATAATATGATCTTATTTTGAATCGGTTTTAATGTTCATTTGTTCATGCTCGGAGTGACATTGGTTCCATTGATCTTTTAATGTGCTTGATCCTCCTTTTTGTTTTGTTGTAATCTTTTTTTTAAATAGAACAATTTATCACGCTTTGATATATTTCAAGTCTCTATTTTCTATCTTCTTGGTCTCTTTAAATAGATTTCTCAATACTTGCTATTAACTTTTTTGCATATTTTTCTATTTCTTCTACTTTTATTCCCTTCTTGTCTTTGTTTGACTTTTTTATTTTTTTGAATATTTATTTTCCTTTTAAGATTCGTTCTAGTATTGATATTTTTAACTTTGTTTTGCTAATTCTGATTGTCAAAAAAGTCCATTTAGGTCAATAAGGACAGTTTTTATTACATTATAAAAAATGTATCACGTAAAAAAGGTTTAAATTTCCAACTTGATAAACTGAATTTTAAATAATAAACATTTTTTCACTGCATGCACAGAAAAAAATGTTGAATTTTGGAATGTTGAAAATTTGGTAGGTTGAATATTACTTCTTTTTTGAGTAATATTACATAAAAAATGTGTAACAATGTACACCTGATGAATATTCATCAAAAACTGATGAAAATTCATCATTTTCTGGAGTAAAATCAATCATTTTTTTACACAAAATCTGTCACCATTTCCTGATGAATATTACCATCATTTTTTTCTATGTAGAGCATGGAAATTGGCATGGAATATAAATGTATTTAAATAAAGATTTGAATTTGATGTAATCCGGCATAAATTGTAAAATTTTGAGGAATTTCCATTAAATTTACGTTATATTTCATAATACCTTCTGGTACATAATTAAATATTTAAAGTTTTCTATAAAATCTCAAGGATAACCTTTATAAGTAAATCAGGGGTATATCAGGTATTATCCTTTATAAGTAAATCAGGGGTATATGAGGGGTGCTCAACGTATAGTTATGAGATTTTGGATGTATATAGGATCTCTTGGAAACCCTCTAATATTTTTTTCAAGGAAAAAGGAAGCAAAAATAAATTAAAGGTATTTTTTAAACTTCTTTTAAATTTTAGGGGGTAATAATGCTAGAAAAAAACAATATATCAAACTGAAAGAAACCCCATCAAAATATGTTCGAAGATTATCAAAATTTTATAAAAACTATTCAAAATATATTTTTCAGTTTGTTAAGTTGATTTGAAACAATTTAAAATATGGGTCATTCCTTCCCAAGTGACCACGCGTCCGACATCAACCTTCACCAAATCTGCTCATATTTGGCATGGGAGTTGTTTTTGCCTCAAAAACAAAGAATCCTTTGATGATGTTTGATCCACCCTCGCGCCATTGACACCTCCCTCTTTTTCTTAAATTTTTGAAAATCCTCATTTTTAAAAAGCATTGTCTTTAGAGAAAACATAATAAAAAATCAATTTTTGGGTAAGTTAATTTGAAGTTTTTTGACTTAAAATTTCAATGGCGTACTCAAAATTAACGTACAGTGTTGCCAAATATTACAATTTTTCCCATGATGTTTTAAAATGCAATTTAAATCCTTTGAACGAGCACATACGGGAAAACTGACAGTTGCATTCGATTGCTGAGAGTTTTTTACTTTTATTTCAATCAAAACTTCAGGGTAAATTGAATATTTCTCGGGATATCACATTTGTAATTTGGAAAGTCTTGTATTCATAGCAAAAAAATGTTGAATTTTGGAATGTTGAAAATTTGGTTGGTTGAATATTACCCATTTTTTTTAGTAATATTACTCAAAAAATGGGAATTTGATGAATATTTATCAGAAACTGCTGAAAATTCGCCATTTCCTGATGAATATTACCAGCATTTTTTTTCTGTGTTACTTAGCAAATGGTTTACTCATCCATCCATTTTTTACAATTTATTGCGTTAGAGCACAGTAGGCCTTGAAATTTAAAGAAGCAATTTTTAGAATTTCGTTACGAAAATAAGTAAATGTCCCAAATTGAATTTATGAACAAAACATTAAAAAAATAATGCTTCAGAGCAATAAAAAAATCGATGATCTTTTTTACAGAAACAGATTTTTATGATCTTAAAACTGTCTTTGATCACTTTTTAAAATAATAGCTTTTATAGTATTTGTCAGCTTTTGTTAGGGTTTTTTTGGAAATTTATAGTTAATGGATTTTTTGTGACCAAAAGTTCGGCATGAGTTACTGAACAAGCATATTTCAGTATAAACTCTCTCTCTGTGTGTGTGTGTGTGTGTGTGTGTGTGTGTGTGTGTGTGTGTGTGACAAAAAATCGACCAATAATATTTTACAAAGCAACTTACCGTCAACTGGGGCGAATCGGGACTACAGTCTGAATAGGGACAGCACGTTTTAGAACACTTAAAAGCTTCAAATTTGAGAATGCATGAACACATTTTGTTGCTCTGAATCTGGTCTAACCTAAACCACTTCAAATTTGCAAAATATTAGGCTGCAACATTGCTTAAGCTGCTGTCCCAATTCGCCTAATGAGTCCCGATTCACTCCAGATGACGATACTGGTGAAAATTTTTGAGGACTTGATAACACTCATCAAATAATGTCCTATTTTTTTTCTATGAAGGGATATTGAAGTTTGGAAAACGTACAAAAGAAAGCCAAGTATTATATTACATGTCAAAAATATGTACCGTAAACTGGGGTGACCTTGATAGGTTTTTCAAATGCCCGTCAAATTTATATCTAAACTTTTTTGAGAATTTTGAGTACCATTTTTCAACTACTTTTAAGGTTTCTGTTAAATTTCAAGATTTTTTCACAAATCATTTCGCATTTTGTTTCCTGTTTTTTTTTTCTTGCAAAATTGTGACTCACCATTAATTACCACAACTGACAGCCTTTCTGCCAACGCTTTTCAAAAGAACAATTGGACTCCTTGCAACGTGCTGCACTCTTCAGCTCGCTTAAACCCAACTCCTCAACGAGAAACGGTGAAGCCCTTCACGTTGGCCACTACCGCATCACGCCCGCCCCGCCAAGGAAACCCTCGAGGGTCTCGTGCTGTGTGTCAACACCAACGGTTTTCCCCCTTTCTGGTTTCGAGCATTTCAAAATTCGTCCAGACCGGCGAAACAAAACACTATTGTGAAAATTAATGTCAATATTTACTCGATATTTCCCGGATTCGCGCGCGTGCACGTGAGTGTGTGTGTGCACTTTGTGTGTGTCAACACACAACACACGTAACGTTCAGTCGCTGTTTTCACTTCTGTCAAGTTTGACACAGCGACAGACTGCTGCAGCGCAGTGATTGCACCAACAATTGACGTTGAGGGTCGAATTAAGGGGAAGCTCAATGAACACTTTCGTTTTACACCAAAACTCTGACTGCACAGTTATTTCTCCACGTACATATTTGTGTTGTAAAAAGGTCTGGCCCGATAGTGGCGAATTTTTACAAATCAGATTTTCTGTTGTGCTTATTTCACACGCCGATTTTTCCAATCGCCAATGTGTTTTTTCCCCTCCCCGTCCCCTCGGGAGACCTTTGTTCTCGGCGGGTGGTTAGGAGGACACGGTGGAAGTTTGGCCAATAACAACTATCGGAGTCGTATTCGAACAAAAACTTGACATATGGCCAAATTCGATTCTGTTTACCCCGTTAAGGATACCTGTTTGCCCGGGCGAAGAGTTTGGAAAAAGGTGCGTGTTGCGTTGGATGATGAATTCTGTTTGGAAATTGATTAATTGAGCTACGCATAAGGGCACGAATTGGAGCATTTGATAAAAGTGCAATTTTTCATATTTATAGGGGATGGGCATGTATTTCCATCGGGTACCTAAAGTTGGTATATCAGCTTCTGAAGAATGTGTTGCGTTGTTTAAAAAAAAGGAAATTTTTAAAAAGCGTTATTTTGTATTAGGGAATGTAAAAAAATATAAAATATTAAGCTACACAAAATTATAATTTTTAGACAGGTATCGATCTTGTGTCAATCCAAATCGTCAGTTTTGACATTTTCTACATTTTTTTTTAAATTAAAACAGTATTATAGAAATTTTTTTAGGCAATTTGGACTTATAAACAAAATATTTCATTTTCTTTCGTCTCTTAAAAAAAAAAATCAGTGGGTGAAAATTAATTCTAATTCAAATAGAATAAACATGAAAAAGCTTATCACGTTTGTTGTTCCGTTCTTCAAGTGATCTTCAAGAAGCTTGTTTTTGTTTAAGTGGGAGCAGATATCGAAAAAAGACGATTCACCCTTGGCATTATCGACGATAACTTATTCATATAAGGATGAATAAACTGATTGCATACTGCAATGCATCTATATTAATCATTTTAAAAGAATAAAACTAAATGCGTTAGCGTTATTCTAAATAAAAATAACTGTCGAAATTTTAAATATGACTGTTGTAAAATGTAATTTTTTAACCAATTTCAGTTCTTTTTTAAATTAAACATAATTTGTGTTGCCTAGCGATGGACTAATCATCATCAAAAGAAAATCATTAGACGTTCATCAAGAGAAAAAAAATCCGAAAGGAGCATGACTCTCCTCTCTCGCACACGAAAGATCGGTAAAAAGAATCTAAAAATAACATCATCTTGATTATTCGGCGGAACATTGCACAGTGGTCCGAAACCGAAATCTAGCGTGACAAAATTGATAGCGGCCACACGTTAAGATTTAGAGCTTTGGTGTCTTCGGGACAAATGATCAGGGTCGATTGGGGCATCTTTTGGTATGGTGGACATTAGGGTGGTCCAAATTTTAGGGTGGTTCAGAATTTTTATTTTGGCGGGATGACAAGATAGCGCTTTGGTGTCTTCAGAAAAGTTGTAGGGAACACCATTCTGAGCAACTTTGCTGAAGAGCACAAAGCTCTATCTTCAAATGGGAAGTTTCTAGAGCCATTTTTGTAATTTAGGTTGAAGTGTTTATGAAAAAATGAGTTTTTTGAATTTATCAACTCAGGCTTGTGTCGTAGCGAGTTGGTGTCTTCTAGACATTTGTAGAGCTTATCAAAACACACATTTATCTTCCAAGAGAGCGAAAATCGGACCTTTTAAACGAAAGTTATAGTCAAAATACGACGAAAAAGGCGCCATTTTGAAATGTGAATAACTCGAAAAGGTGGTGGAGTTTGACCTCGCTCTTAGAAGCATCTGAAAGTACACATTCTAGAGTACATTTGCTGAAAATATCTCGGAGGTCTTTTTTGTTTAACTTATTTAATCTCAATTTGAAAATGAGCATTTTTAAATCGTTTTTTGCCCATAACTTTTGATAGAATTGACCAAAATTCATTTTTCAAGAATAAAAATGTTTATTTTGACAAGCTCTACAATTGTCTAGAAGGGCCCAAAAATGTACAAAATAATCTAGTGGTTGTAAAAGAAGAAACAAGTTTTGGCTGAAATATTTCAGGAATCAACAAAATAATTAAATTTATTCCTGAAATATTTCAGCCAAAACTTGTTTCTTCTTTTACAACCACTAGATCATTTTGTACATTTTTGGGCCCTTCTAGACAATTGTAGAGCTTGTCAAAATGAACATTTTTATTCTTGAAAAATGAATTTTGGTCAATTCTATCAAAAGTTATGGGCAAAAAACGATTTAAAAATGCTCATTTTCAAATTGAGATTAAATAAGTTAAACAAAAAAGACCTCCGAGATATTTTCAGCAAATGTACTCTAGAATGTGTACTTTCAGATGCTTCTAAGAGCGAGGTCAAACTCCACCACCTTTTCGAGTTATTCACATTTCAAAATGGCGCCTTTTTCGTCGTATTTTGACTATAACTTTCGTTTAAAAGGTCCGATTTTCGCTCTCTTGGAAGATAAATGTGTGTTTTGATAAGCTCTACAAATGTCTAGAAGACATCAACTCGCTACGACACAAGCCTGAGTTGATAAATTCAAAAAACTCATTTTTTCATAAACACTTCAACCTAAATTACAAAAATGGCTCTAGAAACTTTCCATTTGAAGATAGAGCTTTGTGCTCTTCAGCAAAGTTGCTCAGAATGGTGTTCCCTACAAATTTTCTCAAGACACCAAAGCGCTATCTTGTCATCCCGCCAAAATAAAAATTCTGAACCACCCTAAAATTTGGACCACCCTAATGTCCACTATACCAAAAGATGCCCCAATTGACCCTGATCATTTGTCCCGAAGACACCAAAGCTCTAAATCTTAACGTGTGGCCGCTATCAATTTTGTCACGCTAGATTTCGGTTTCGGACCACTGTGCATTGGGTGCGGGTGATGAAAGTTCGCTAGCGAAATTGATTTTTTTTCGCGATTATTCCATCCCTGGTGTTGCCCATTATATTATTTTGTTTAATTATTTCAACTTTATTCGGTAGTGGATTTTTTTTAATTGCATAATAAAGCAATTGAAAATATTATTCAGAGTTTCTCTCCTTCAATATTGGCTTGAAAAATCAGGAGACAACAAAACTATTTTTTTAAGAAGCTTAATAATTCAGTGGACAAAATTTCGCGTATTTAATATTTCTTCATTGATTTGGTGAATCTCAGCCATTTTAATTTTATATTTAAAAAAATATTTTTTTATTTTTTTAAATCAATAGTAACTTTTGAAAAGGGCAAACACACTTGATTTGGACATTTTCAAATCCAAGCAGAAAATTTCATAAAAGTTTATTTCTTTAATTAATTTGTTCGAAAATCGAGTCAATAGTTTCCGAGTTATCGCAAGTTGAAAAATGAGGGAATATTAGATGACACTGAAGAAATTTTTATTAACAAAAATTTTACATTTAAATCAACCTAGTTATTGAAAAATAATTGCAGGAAATTCATTTTTTTTGGATAATGTATTTCGCAGAGGTGTTTTTCCAATTTGTATTTTTAAATTGCAAAAAAAATAAAATTTTGCGAAAATTTTTACCATAAAAATTGTTTAACTCAGGAGTAATTAAAGTATACCCTGTGGGTACAACGTGGCCAGCGAGGTGATTTTTTGTGGCTTTTAGGCTGATGCAAATGTTTTTTGAAGTTTTTATCGGCCCGAAAAATTAGTGGGCCAAATAAATATTTTTTTCATAATTCTTTAAAAATTCAACGAACAAGTGCAATCAGCTGAAGTGATTTAAATTGAATTTCGCTGCGTTTACTATCATTTCTAACATATTTGAGTTCAATATTTTTAATTTTAGTGAATATGCTATGTACAGCTCCACATAATTTTTTTTTGTCAGAACATAGAATTTTTGAAAATTGCAAACTAACTAAACTAGTGTATAATAAATTTTCCAATAATTTTTTATTAAAATGTTAAAATTTTGGCTTGTAATTTAATTTTTAATACTTTTTTTGCAAAGCAAATATCTAAAGTTTATTTTGAAAAGGTTCAACAAACAAAATTTTGTTTTTTTTTGCTATTTGGGTGTTTTGAAACCACTTGGAGTCTGGAGTTTTCAAAGACGCTCAAAAACCAACATATGCAAATTAGGTTTATTAGTTCTTTTAAGGCCGATGCAAATATTTAAAAAAGTTTTTGTCCCTCGGCCCTGGCCGAGGTCTCCCGAGGGGGGGGGGGGGGGGGCAAAAAAATATAAAAATTTAAATAACAAGCCATAGTCATACACATTTAAATGAAAAAAAAGTGTTTTAAAATGCATTTTACACTAGTTCAGTTGTTTTGCAATCATTAGTTTTCAAAAAATCTAAGATCTGACAAAAACAAAAATTGTATAAAAAAAAAAGATTTCGCATCGAAAATTTTCAAAAAATCTTAAGATTTTTTAATAAACCCAAACATGCTAAAAATGATTGTAAACGCAGAAGAATGTATTTTAATTTGATTTCAGCTGGTTGCACTTGAATTTTCATTGAAATTTTGAAGTTTATTGTAAAAATATTTTTTTTGCCCCCTGATTTTTCGGCCGAATTTTGGAGGGGGGGGGGGATGAGAAAAACTTTTAAAAATATTTGTCCCAGCCTAATAGAAAAAAAAATTATAATATTGTTTAATAAACTGTCTTTTTGAAATAATTTAATATTTTAATAATTTATTTTTTATCAATCAACTGTTGCCAAATTTCACCACATTTGAAAAAATACGAATATTACGAAAATTTCAAAATAACTGAAACTTAAAAATTATAAAGACTACTAGCATAGCATAGCATAGCATTACGGGTCTGCACAACGCTGTGGGGTAATCATGAAATAAATCTTAAAAATTATTGTGTATGTAATAAAAATTAAAATTACTTTTTTTTTATTAAAAAACAACTTTGTTTTTTATTTGGCCCGCAAGCTCAAACATTGGGTACTACTGCTTAAACTTAAAAACGATGAAACGATGAAAATTTGCAAATTTTGCATCTGAAATTCGTTTTGTTTTGAATCCAAGTTTCGGTGATAAAAAGTAATTTTTTTTATCGGGAAACATTTTTTTCTGAAAGGTCCTAATCATATGCCAGAGACACGAAATCGAACATAAAATCTCTTCTCAACACGGAGAGACCGGCCAGGGCAAATCTAAGAAAATCTTGGTTAATTTAACTAAAAGTATGGGTTAATTTTTTACACAGCTTTTTTTCAACAATCGATTGTTGATTTTGTTAACCCAAAATTGCTGACCACCAGTAACTAAAAAAATAGTTGGAATTGCCATTTTTGTTGGTTAAATGGCCGAAAAAAAATCTAGCAGTCGACTGCTAGAATATTTTTTTCAGAAAATTAACTAATTTTTTTTTGTTTCAAGCTGAAATATTGTGGAATATTCTGTAAAATACAGGCTGGGCCATACTTTTCAACTATTTTTCAACAATTTTTTTCGTTTTATTAACTGAAATATTTTTGCATGCTGCAAATTATTAGTGAATTATAACAAAACATTTCTTAATTAAACATAATTTATGTTAGTGTCGATATATATTTTCTTTAATTATCTAACGATACAGGCCGGGCTGAATTTCTAGCTATAATTTTAACTAATGTCTTACTTAAATACAGAAAAACATTCGTGCAGGTAGTCAATAATTAGCTATTGTTAGCAATATTTTTATTGAATTTGCAGTAAATTTTATAATAATGCCTCACAAATTAATGCTGGGTGTTTTTATATTCGCATTTATTCTGCCTAAAATTTTAACTTTTTGTACTAATTTGTTTTTTTTTTTTTGCATGAAGTTATTAAATTACTGTTAAAAAGCATCAAAACAAAACTTTTTATTATCTGTTATTATAAAACATGTAAAGTTTGATTAAAGTTTGAAAAAAATACGTTGCATAAATCTAAAAAAATAATAATAAAACATATTACAAATTTTGTTAAACATATTTATAAAAGATGTTTAATTTCTCGTGAATTCCTTGAAGATATTTCACCAAGTAAGTTATTATGTTGTATAAAATTAAGTGTTGGTTTAGTTATTTTTCACACAGAATTTACACCAAAACGAACCATTTGCTGCAAATAGACATACACGGAGAGACCGGCCAGGGCAAATCTAAGAAAATCTTGGTTAATTTAACTAAAAGTATGGGTTAATTTTTTACACAGCTTTTTTTCAACAATCGATTGTTGATTTTGTTAACCCGAAATTGCTGACCACCTGTAACTAAATGTAGCTAAAAAAATAGTTGGAATTGCCATTTTTGTTGGTTAAATGGCCGAAAAAAAATTCTAGCAGTCGACTGCTAGAATATTTTTTTCAGAAAATCAACTATTTTTTTTTTGTTTTCAGCTGAAATATTGTGGAATATTCCGTAAAAAACAGGCTGGACCATACTTTTCAACTATTTTTTAACAATTTTTTTTCGTTGTAACAACCGAAATATTTTTGCATGCAGCAAATTATTAGTGGTTATTAACATAACATTTCTTAATTAAACATAATTTATGTTAGTTTCTATATATATTTTCTTTGATTATTTAACGATACAGGCTGGGCCGAATTTCTAGCTATATTTTTAACTAATGTCTTACTTAAATACAGAAAAATATTCGTACATGTAGTCAGGAATTAGCTGTTGTTAGCAATATTTTTATTGAATTTACAGTAAATTTTATAATAATGCCTCACAAATAAATGCTGGGTGTTTTTATATTCGCATTTATTCTGCCTAAAATTTTAACTTTTTGTACTAATTTGTTTTTTTTTGCATGAAGTTATTAAATTATTGTTAAAAAGCATAAAAAACTAATTTGTTTTAACTGTTATTATAAAACATGTTATTATAAAACATGTAAAGTTTAATTAATGTTTTAAAAATTATAATGATGAAAGGATTTTACAAATTTTGTTAAACATATTTAAAAAGATGTTTAATTTCTCGTGAATTCCTTGAAAATAGAAACCGAGCAAAATTTTCACCAAGTTAAAGTTTTAAGTTTTAAGTGTTGTATTCACTTACAATCACTGTGAAATTATCCGATAAGTCATCATCATCTACAACGGTCTCATGTTTAGTTATTTTTCTTGTGGTTGGACACAGAATTCACACCAAAGCGAACCTTTTGCTGCAAATAGACATATGAAATTTATTAGTAATTTTATACAAAATTCTTAATTTCGGCTATAAACTGAAAAAGGAACGAAAATAAATGTAATTATAATGAGGAAAGAATAAATACCAATAATGCTACTTACCAAGCTTGCATTAATTTAACAATTACTTTTGGCAACAAACTTTCGCTGCATTTGATTCAATTTATTCAACGTACTCCGATTCCTGAAAAAAATATTATGAGTTTAACTTACCAGTTTATTGAGCAGTCTTCTTTAAACAGCATTTTTAAAATATTAGTATCTTCTTTTGTATATCTTTTATAAATTTTAGTTTTTAGACATTTCCCATAATCGAATTTTTATTTTTATATTATGTGTACGCATTTCTATGTATTTTATGGTTGATGATTCTGAAAAAATAATGGTTCATTAAAATTGTATCCATCGTAAGCACGAAGGAAAAAATAAATTGTTGTGTAAAATTAAACCCAAACTTACTTAGGTTAACCAACATTTTGTTAAATTTGCCCGTGCAAGTGTTGTCGTGCAAGAGCTGGCCCGCCTCTTCCTTCCACTGCCCCTCTCTATCCTCCAAACATTATCATAAAGTCCCCTCGCATCAGAGGTCCCCATTGCGAATGTCTTCGTCTTGCTCTTCATAGTTTATCACCTGCAAAGTAATCATCAACAAACTTACTCACCAATTGCACCTCCTCAGTTGCAGCAGTGTGCACTTCGATTTACCACTTCAACTTAGCCAAATAGTGTGATTTTTACCTTTCACATCCTCTCACTTCACAATTAACAACACAAACTCAACAAATCGACCGCTCTCGTTCGAATCCTGACTTCAAATGACAGACGTAAACAAACCCAAGTTCATCTTTTAAATATTCAACCAATTGTTAATTATATTCAACCAACAAAATTTTTGATTTTCCTAAAACCAAAGCTAACAGTCGAGCACGTTCATTCGAGTTCGGGAAATCTGTTAGCTTTTTGCCTCTAGCATTTTCAACAAACAGGTTACTAAATTATTACTGAATTTTAGTTATTGTAACGGAATATTGGCAGTGACAAGTGCGTTTTTGTTAAAATTTACGAAAGTAAAATCAACAATTTTAATTGTTAAAATTTCTGGGCACAGTCTCTCCGTGTATAAAATTTATTAGTAATTTGATACAAAATCCTTAATTTTGTCTATAAACTGAAAAAAGGATCGTAAATAAATGTAATTATAATGAGGAAAGAAGAAATATCAATAATGCTCCGTTTCCTGAAAACAATATTTTGAGTTTTACTTACCAGTTTATTTAGCAGTCTTCTATTAACAGCATTTTTAAAATATTTCTATCTTCTTTTGTATATCTTTTATAAATTTTATTTTTTAGACATTTCCCATCATCTCATTTTTATTTTGATATTATGTGTACTCATTTCCATATATTTTATGGTTGATGATTCTGAAAAAAATGGTTCATTAAAATTGTATCCATCGTAAGCACGAAGGTTTTTGATTATTCAGTTTTCTAATTAAAATCACAACAGATAAATTGTTATGTAAAAATAAATCCATACTTACTTAGATTAACCAACCTTTTGTTAAATTTGCCCGTGCAAGTATTGTCGTGCAAGAGTTCGCCCGCCTCTTCCTTTCACTGCCCTTCCCTTTCCTTAAAACATTGTCATGAAGTCCCCTCGCATCAGAGGTCCTCATTGCGAATGTCCTCGTCTTGTTCTTCATAGTTTATCACCTGCAAAGAAATCATCAACAAACTTACTCACCAATTGCACCTCCACAGTTGCAACAGTGTTCACTTCGATTTGCACTTCAACATTAGCCAAATAGTGTGATTTTCACCTTTCACATTCTCTCACTTCACAATTAACAACACAAACTCAACAAATCAACCGCTCTTGTTCGAATCCTGACTTCAAATGACAAACGTAAACAAACCCAAGTTCATCTTTTAAATAACCAGCCAATTGATATTTACATTTAACCAAAAAAATCTTGATTTTTCTAAAACCAAAGCTAACAGTCGAGCACGTTCATTCGAGTTCGGGAAATCTGTTAGCTTTTTGCCTTTAGCATTTTCAACAAACAGGTTATTAAATTATTACTGAATTTTGGTTGATTCAACTGAAAATTGGCCGTAACAAGTACGTTTTTGTGAAATTTACGAAAGTAAAATCAACAATTTTAATTGTTAAAATTTCTGGGCACAGTCTCTCCGTGAAGATACATATTTTTGAATATTGCCTGCAAATTTTATGGAGCCAAAGCAAAATAAAAATACAAAATTAAAAATATCACAAAAGATTTTGAAGTTCTAGGGAATTACGCAGAGATCGAAAAAACATGTGAAGAAATGTTGTCAGTATGACTATTTAGACTAAAAAGCACGTTTAAATTGAAACTCCCAAGAATGATATTCTTATTAATCAATGTTTTTTTAAATATTCTTGAGATTTGATTTATTTGCTTCTTTTTATGTTGACTCGCCATACCTAAAATTAATCTAGAAGTAAAACAATCATTTGTCACCCAGCCCTTCAAAACTCAAACTTGTGAACACGTCCTACACCCAAAAACCAACCGAAAAAGAAATGACGATCAACGTTAGCTGTAAACCAAGCGACAACGACATCCTTCACTTTATTCCAGTCAAACTCCGAAAACTCCAGGCAGGCAGGCAGGCAAAACCGAACCCAACCGACTCGTCCCTCGCCCCTAAATCATACGCCTTGTGCAGTGAACTGCACAGCAGTGTGAACTCTATTTGCAGAGCCCCGCGTGATTCCTCAATCCGTACCCCGTCCCTTCTTCCCTTCCAGTTGGCACAATTGCGAGTAGAACAAACCTTTGAATGGAGCGGCTTTCAACAGCCTTGAAACCTGAGTGCGGGAAGGTAGCAAACGTTTTCAGAATTAGTGCTGATTTAAGATCGATTTAGTGCTAAGCGTCAAAATTAGTCTCAAATTAGTCATAAGTTGGCACTAAATCAGCACTAAGTCGAAAAAAACTCACAATTTTAGCACTTCCAACAACTCGGGAACACGTGAACTGTGGAACGAATCCCCCGACAAAAAGGGACGACTTGTCAAACTGCGACTTCGATGCGAGCTGTGATCACCCTTTCTGGATTTTTAGTTTTTCTTTCAAAGTGAATATTAAAGGGCGCGAAGCGCCGTTTCTCAGTGTATTGTAGTGAGAAGAGAGAGGTTTTTTTTAATTTAGATTTTTTTTATAAACTTTTATTTCGTCACGTTTGTCGCGCGTCACAGTGCGCGGTGCGCACATTTTTTTAATTAAATATTTCCAGATTTGTACTATATAAAATGTACCTGTTTTTTTTTTAAATTTCTCAGTAGCGTTCACTAAACTAGGGGTAATTTATTAAATAATCCTTACTATCATCTAACGAGGGTTTTTTTGGGAGGGGGTTAAACTAAAAAATATTTCATGATTTGGAGGTTATGTACAAGATTGTACGCGTTGAGTCTATCACAACTCTAATGATCGGCGTTTTTCAACGGAAAACAGAGCTCTCAACTAGTTTACACAACGATTGGTTTTGATTCGTCTTGTTATATTCCAAATATAAAAGAAATCTACGCGTTTGTGTGTGTGAAACGAGCGGGACACCACCACTATGTACAGATTAAGATTAATATCACCAGAGCTGACCTACAAGCTAGTTGTTGTGGTTGTTTTGGGGGCGTCCTGTCCGGCAGGGCGACCCCGCCATGGCCGCGAGGGTGGCGGCGACCTGGCGGTAGAGTCGTGCGTACTCTCAATAGGGTCGCCACACGGACTTGGCCGACTGCTTGATCAGGATGCCGTCCGGCGATTTGAGCTTGGTGGCTTCCGGCGAGGCCGGTTCGCTGGGGGCGGTCTCGTGCAGCTGGGGCTTCTTGGAGGAGGGCGCCTTCAGTTCGCAGCGGGGTTTTGGCGGTGAGCTCGGCATGGTGGTGGAGTCGGGCGTTTCCGACTTGGGCAGGGGGTGCTCCTGGGTGGTGTCCGCGGAGGAGGTGGGGAGGGGCCGCAGGATGGGCACGAAGGCCGATTTGACCACGTCGATGTGCTCGTCGTCGGACTCTTCGGCGGAGGAGTGCTCGCCGGTGGAGTTCAGCTCTAGGGAGAAGCTGATCTTGGTTTGGGACGCGTTGATCGTGGAGGGAGGGGAGGAGGTCGAGTTGCGGGAAGAGGCCGGGGAGAGGCGGGACGAGGAGTTGTAGTCCGGGGCGCCGGGGATGGTCATGGTGGCGGGGATCTGGTGCGGACCGGCCGCCGTGCGGAGCCCGTTGGCACGAAGTGGTGAGATGTCGTAAGGCAGGAAGTGGGACTGCGGTCCGAAGGGGAACTGTGGCAGGTAGGTCATTCCGTTGGGCAGGACCGGGGCCGGTCCGTTGGGGGCGTTCGGCGCCGCTCCCGGCATGAAATCGGCCGGAGGAGTCGGCAGCATGGGACCCGTTGTCTGGGTCGGAGTTCCGTTCGGTGTCACCGGTAACGTTGGAGATCCTGGAAGAAACAGAGAAAAGAGAGAAACCATCAGTATAATCTTCTTCGTAGAATGAACAACTTCCATTCCGGACCGTTGTCGTTGCCAGCAGGGATTAAGTGCATCGTCGCTTCTTTCCCAACCCCTCAGTCGTTCCTGATCGGATTACGGCGGAAGTGCCGCAAGCGCCCCGGAACATTGTACACACCCAGCACAAAAAATAAAAACGAGTGAAAAAGAGACACCACCGATAAAAACCGTAACCGTGTGCAACAAAAAACAAGCAAAATCAATCCCCCAGGAATTGATTTTTATATGCAATTTTAATTCCCCGCCAGTGACGTTACTGGAAAACCGTCCGCTCTTTTTTTCGCCGCTGCACCATTCAACGCCACTCAACCAGGGCGCGTTATCGATGCATAAAATTCGCACAAAAAAAGGAGAAGAACCGAAAAGCTCTAGGCTTTCTCGCGCGCGCAGCGCAAATTTCGGTGCAATCCAAAACCGACAATTTTCCATTTTCATTGTAATTTAAAATTAATTGAGTTTTTTTTTTCGGGGGAGAGTTTCCCTCACACCCTTAAAAAACGAGGGGGGAGGTTTTCCATGTTCGCGACCTCCGGTCGCGTAGCCCCCGTACAAAAAAAAAATCCATTTATCCTATTAAAACAACTAAGCTTTGCACTAACAGTTAAAATGCATTTCGTTCGGACGGACGGTGGTGCCGCTAAGCGGTGCACCCCAAAATCACCGCAACGAGTCGCGGCGGCGGCCACCGGGAAAAAGGTGACTACAGGCCGCGCGGATTGGAAATTGCGTGCGGTTGCGATTTGTCAGTGTGGTGGCGGTTTTTAATCCGAAATCGATGGGAAGATTTGCGCGCGAGCAAGTGGCGGGGTGTTGAACTGAAACCACCCCCCTGAGGAAGGCTGGGTCGAAACGTTGACGATGCACTTTGAATTTTCTAACCAAAAAAACAGTCTTTGATAGTTACCTTTTCCAACTCCGGTTGGCGTGGTCTGGCCGGGCTGGGCGCCGCCCGTCTGTTGGGCCTGCAGCTGCTGGTGCTGCCGGAAGTAGTCGGACCAGGCGTAGTTCATGTACGCCGCGTCCAGCCAGCCCGGGTTCAGCATGAACGGGTTGAACGCGCCCGGATGGCCGTAGGCAAAGTCTGGGGGAGGAGAAGAAGATCCGGATTAGTGACGGTTTTTGGGGGGGTTTGGGATTTGGAGGAGGGAGGAGTTGTTTGGGGGGAGACAGGAAGCTCTTAGAATATCAAAGCAGGCGTTTCTCTTTGAAGAAGAGAGCTCGCGTAAGCCGAGATGTGTGAAATGTTTACGTGGAAGAACTCATGTTTAAATTATCAAAGAAAAAGACGTCCGGAAGTCTCTTTTGTTTCACGCGAGGGGGAACGACCCAATTTCGAGGTGATTAATTTTTAATGCTACAGCATATGGTAAACACCGTGGACGGTGGCGCCTTCTGCTCCAAACAAAAACACGGAGTTTATTGGAAACGTGGCGCCGTCGTAAAAACGCGAGGTCTCGTAGTAGGCTCTGAAAATGAGTAAACTTACTTTGCTTACTTCGTGGTTCCCGCGGTCCATCGACGGTTACTTTGATGGCCTTGGTGTAGGTGGCGATCTGGCACGGGTACGTGCTGATGCTGATCGTGATCGTGAACGATTTGCCGCGGCCGGAACGTCCGACGAAGCGCAGATCGTTGAACTTGGCGACCTGGTTCTTCATGACGGCGGTATTGTTGCGCAGCTCGCCGCAGTAGTTCTCGTCGTTGCCGGCCGTGATCTTGACCAGCGTGTTGTCCGGGATGTCGTCCAGGGCGATCACCTTGAAGGCACACGGCAAGCTCTTGTTGGAGCGCCAGTGCGTCGGCAGCACCGAGCACAGGACCGCCGGCGAACCGGTCTGGACCAGCTCGCCGTGGTACTCCTGCAGCATCTCGTGCAAGCTCGAGAACATGTCGGTCATACTTTTCGGCGGAGTTGGGCACTCGTTGCTCGCTGCCGGAAGATGCATCTGTTCACTTGTGGCTTCCAACTTGCTTTCACTAATCTTCCTCAAGCCGGAAGATCGCACTCTCAATCTTCTTGATACAGTCACTGCCTTAATCTTCAAGTCGCCTCCTAGGCATGCGTACTCCTCAGAAGCTTCCTTCTAAACTTCACTTCCCAAATAAAACTCGCACTTTTCCCCCACACAGTTATCCGCTGCGTTCCTCCAGTAATCCTCAAAAAACGCACTTCTGCAAGTTATAGATCTCTCTTGTACAACACACACTTCAGCTATATTGCGCGCGCTCTTCCCAAAAGCGTAGTACTTCTCGGGGCGGACGAGAGCACATGTAATTCACACAATGTCTCAGATGGAACTGTTTTTAAAAATCGCTCACCGATTCCTCCCTAACTCTGGCGTGCCCCGACAGTAGGCCATGCCGCCGCACGCACACCACCACGCGGTTCGCCTACTTTTTCTGGTTTGGCTTTTTTTTCCTCCCCTCACGCCGCACACTCACTCACACCAACCAACCATCCAACTCTCACTCGCTCTCTCGCACACACTTCCAGGCAGCACCGCTTACTGCGACCGATTCATAAACCGCGCGCGCTCGTACACGCTTCGCTCTCTCCTTCTCTCACTCTCTCGTCGTCTCCTCAGTCCAGCGACCAGAAAAAAAAGCTTCTTTCTTTTTTTTCGGCCACTCACGAAAGCACATTTTTATTTCGGCACGACCACATTGACACACTGGAACGCACCCTCTCTTTCTCACTAACGTCAGCGCTCTCTTTCCAGCGCTCGCGCGCTTCCCCCACTCCTTCCTTTCGCACTACACTTCACACGTTCTTCGCTTTCTTGAATGTATTCATTCCTCTCTCTCTCGTGTCCAAAGATCTTCAAGAAGCGGCTACCGCATACGGAAGCACAGCTTGCCATCGGCGATCCCGTGTTTGTTGTTTGCAGTTATTATTGCTCTTTCCCGAGAAGGTCGGTCCCTGGGACGGGACGGGGACGTCCCGCAAGGACAACAAACATTCGAGATCGCGCAGGCAGGCATGCCTTGAGAAAAACGCTCTCTTAAGGGGAAGGGCCGATCGTAGCAGGCGTGTGTGGAACACGTCTCAATTAGTGAACGGACGGACCAGGAGCGGGTGACCTTGGGGACCTGTGGAGTATTGGGTTGGTGGCACACGAGCGGGAGAGCCAGGTTATGGGACACCGGTGGACTCGGTGTCCTTAATGGGATTGTGTGACCTTGGAGGTTTGGACTCGGACTCGTGTGGCGGAGGAGGGCAACCAAGGTCGGTGGCACGGAACGTGCCGCAGGACCAGACCGGATTGGAGATTGTGATGGGATATGGATGATTGGGAGTTTGAAGGACATTTGAGTAGAAAGATCATGGTAATTCGAGTATAATTGGAAAAGTGTCATTTCAATTAGTAAATTTTGTAAAGAGATAAGAATGATACAATTGACCAGGCTCTTGAAAAGCCGATTTTAGGGTTATTTATAATATTTTTATGTGTTTTTTGAATTCCGAAAAACATCTGCTACTAGCCAGGGATTAACATGTAAGATTTCAAACGGCATAATTAATGCACCCTACGATTCATAAAAAATATGTGAGCAATTTCATTCAAACTTTCAACAATAATCCACAAATTGAAAATTATTTGTATTTTCAAAATACATCGAATTGGTCATCCATGGACTGGATGAAAAACACTGTCTGAAATATGAAATCACACGATAATTTATCCCGTGTTCATGACGAAACCAAATTTGAAATCTCGCTATTATTTGGTAATTTTTAACATGAAAATCCACACAATTATTTTGTATGTTATTTTGTAACCCTGTCTATGTTTAACCACATTTTTTGCTACCTTAATTGAGAGCAGTTGATAAAGATTATTTTGATACCCTCAAAAATAATTGTCAGCTTTAAGTCCGAAAATGTAACAATTTTTGGAATGGCATATTTGACAAGTTTTAGTAAACATTGTCGTTTTTCGAATGATTTCTGGCCTGTGTGCTTGTTTATAAACTACGTAGCCTTTTTAAGGGGGACGACCAACTCTCATCACTTTTGCACCATTTTCAGAGAAATCAACAAAGGGGAGTTGATTGTATACTTTTTTTAAATGCTTTTTAAAACTTTGAAATTGTCAAAAATAATCAAAAAATTCCGAATATTACATCATTAATGCTGTAATACTTTTGCACGTTATGAAACATTTAAATTAAAATGCTGTTTGATGTAAATTTGCAACAAATCACAAAACATGATTTGGAGTGTGATTCAGATAAATTTCAAGATAACATCAACTAAGTTTTTGTTTGATTTATCTATAGTAAAAAATTGTGTAAATTTGGAAGTTGTAGTTTTGGAAGGTTGAAAGTTACCTCTATTATGATGTAAGTTTACCTCAGTTTAGACTGAAAAAGTGATATTTAAAAATTAAAAAAATATACGCAGTAAAAAAATATGTTGTAAATTTTAGGGTTGAATATTACCTCTTTTGTCATGTAATATTTCGTTTATGGTTATGGGAAAAAATGTTTCGAAAAAGTTACATATTTTTAAAGGCAATATTACACATTTTCGAAACACAATATCTGTTCACATTCTCTGATGCATTCTACAATATCGACAAATTTTAACATCAACCCTTCTACTAACCCCAAGTAGGCCGCGGATAATCGGATTCCCTCCCACTAACATTTACACAAATGATCTTCTGTAGTTACTCTTAGCTTTAAGAAAAATGTAATTACAAAAGCCGACTCGATCCTAACCAGGTCACGGCGTGTTTTCTGGGCAACCTTAAGGAGAAAAAATAGCCATCACTACTTTCAAAAGTGTCTTATAGGAAATTTTCTCAGCTTTCCAATGCTTCTAAGAGCGAAATGTTTCATCGGAAAATTTCTGAGATATCTCTATTTTAAGTTTTTTTTCTTTCAAAATCCTTGATAATTTATTGGAAACTTTTAAATAACAGTCCAGGAAACTTGTCAAATTATGTGTTTCATGTGTATTTTACTGACCAAAATGTGCAAAATAAGACAAGAAACAGCTTTGTAGAAGGTTGCAAACCGCTAAACATTTTGAAAATTAAGTTTGAACCGAATTTTTGAATATGTGGGATTTATTCAAATAAAAAAAAATAAACCGTATTGAAATATTATTTTTACAAGAACAAATAGATTATTATATAATTGTTGTGTACAAATAACACCGGTCTGCTCTGATTCAGCTTGGAATTAGCTGATACAACCGAAATTTCTACAGGTTTGAGATTGATAGGGTATTACAAGATTTTTATGAATAAATATCATATTTCCTTAATCAAACACTAACTAGCTGCATGAATACAAAACATGTTTTATACTCGAAATCATACTGCAAATTACTGTTGCTAGCTTTAGGAGAAATACTTTTCATTAGTATGAAATGATTGTTTCAGTTTTTTTTGTATTAAATGATCAAGGAATTAGCAATATTTTAGAAGTTTATTAGACTCTCATCTTGAATCTCATCTTAAAAAAATATATATGTCTTGATTTTTGTTCAAATAGTTTGGAAAGAAAGTTTTTGTTAGATTTTTTTGTTAAAATATTATTTAATTTTTGTTCAAACAAAAATAAATGTTTGTGACGGTGTTTTCAGAATTGGAAGACTCGAGTTTTATTTCTACTTTTAAGAGCATTTTCTACAGATAACATTTTATAAAATTATATCTTTATTTTATAATCATGAAAATATGACTTTTGTAGTAATATGTAGTACATTTTCGATTTCAAATCATATTTGTATTTATGTTCCTGGTTAAATGTTTGCTTAAGAAAATATCAAATTTATCAATTGAAATTCAATAATACCATTAAAAATCACAAACCTGACAAAGTTTCGGTTGATCAAGCTAAATCAGAGTAGACACGTGATATTTGTGCTCAAAAAATATGTAATTATCAAATAATTCTTGTAAAAAATACATTTTACACTGTTTTATGATTTTAATTTCTGAATAAATCCCATATATTCAAAAACTTAGACAAAACATAATTTTCAAAATGTTTAGGGGTTTGCAACCTTCTACAAAGTTGTTTCTTGTCTTACTCATCAAAATGTGCAAACATTTTGATGAGTAAATGACTCATGGAACACATCATTTGATAAGTTTTCTGAACTGTTAGTATAAAGTTTCCAATAAATAATAAAGGAATTTAAAACCAAAAACCATAAAATAGAGATATCTCAGAAATTTCCCGATGAAACATTTCGCTTTTAGAAGCATTGGAAAGCTGAGAAAATTTCCTATAAGACCCTATAAAGGCCCGACATTTTTTTTATCGATTTTCATACAAGGTCAAAAACATAAAACACGTAGGCCGATTGGTTTCTTTATGGATTTGGAAACTTTTATGTCATCACGAATCTACAACAAAACATTTTTTTTCTGTCTTTTATTATCAAATTCGAGTTCTGCGACCTAATTTTACTTAAATTTGAGTGGCTGATTGCCTATTAGATTACAAAATGCTTTTTTCAATATTTCATAACAGCTATTTTGGCAACCATCTTGGATTTAAAAATTCTAAATCACTTGAGCATAGCTACACTGAATTAAAAAAAAAGTACCAAATTCCTGAATTCTAGGATTTTTGCCTCCTTTTCTTATTAAGTAATCCAAAAAACACAATTACTAAATAAGGAAAAGAGCCAAAATTCTTACAATTTAGGAATTTGGTTCTGTTTTTTTTATTTCAGTGTAAATCACTATTAGCGAAATATAAAAAAAAAATGCAATTGGAATTTTTAAGGAAATCAACTATTCAATTTTGACTAAAATGGGGTCGCAAGGTATGAATATGATATAAAAAGCAAGAAACCAAAAAAAAAAAGGTAAAAATATTTTTGTTTGTGATTCGATTATCCGAAGCCTCATAAAAACCTTCGGATAATCGAACTTCGGATAATCGAAACTTCGGATAATCGAGGCTTTGGATGAGCAAATCTGGACCATTTTTAACTACGGATTATCAGAACTTTGATAATGAATTACAGCTTTCATTAAATTGAGAAATAAATAGCTCAAGTAAAAGTGAGCAAGTAACTCTCTATTGTAGATATATCTGTAAATGTTGTTTGAATAGCGGCAAACTCAATAAGTAACGAAAATAGGTCGAATGTGACGTAAATTCATTTATTTCCCCTTTACATATCTGTACTGAATTTGACATACTGGATTCAATTAATAGATAAACTTTTAAGTAAGAAATGTGTCGTCTGAAATTCCGTCTACACACCTCAACCGGCATTCTGACCCAACGGTCCCAAGTTCAACGAGTTCAACGTAACGAGCAACCTAGCCAGCAATTACCTTTAATCGGCTGTGTGCCGCAGCACTTCCTTTCGCGGTACACCACCACCTACGACTCTAACCCGTCGAGGAATCATTGAGGAAATTGCGGCCACCAAAACTCCACCGTCAGACGCATACCGGGCAATTTAACGAAAACGCAACAGCTGCTGCAGCAGACTTAACCTCACGACCGACGGCGTGGACGCGGCTAATGCGGTATTTTCCAAAGAGTTCTCTGGCTCAATGCTCAATGAAGCCAACAACTGGCGTACAAGTACCAACCACCCCGCCACCACGTGTGTTCACCAGTCGTGCACCGTCGTCGCCAAGTGACGCGTGTTTTTGTACTATTTTGGCGCGGTAAAGGGTTTCAGAGTTTTGGGATCGTGGAGTTGGGGTGGTTCTCAAATGTTTTGAAAGCATGTTTGTAGATCATGTTCTTTATTTCACGCAACTATCTTGGACATTTTATAAAATGTTGATCAATATATAAATTTCAAAAAAGTACCACCCTAACCCAAAAACGGTTTCAACCTCCCACACAGCAGCAGCATCGGCAGCGCTTCCAACTAAAGAGTTCAAACCCCGAAAAATGTCAGAACATGACTTCGAACAGCTCGAAGTCGGAGCACATTTCTCATCTGGCTCGTGTCGAAGGAACAGCAAGTGCCGCTGCACCTCATCTTCTTCCGCGCTCTCCAAGAAACACATCGGTCCAAACAACGGATTGCGACAGCTGAAGCTGATTTTTCGAGGGTCAACGCGTGCGTGTGTCTGTCTCGAGTGCGGACTCGATTGGCTGAGTGACTTTACCAGTGCGCGCTCTAATAACTCGAGGCTTAACCTAAAATTAGCCATCCTTTAAGGCGAGATGATTTAATACACGCTCTTGAAAATGTAGAGTTTCCGCCGTGGAAAAATGGGTTTTCGGGTATTTACGAGGTTTTTGGGTGAGTTTTGAAGTGATTTTTATCTTAACTTCTTTGGTTGGCGCGTGACGTTCTGTTTCAACTTAACTACTGTTGACTCGTGTCGTGTGTCGGGGAGGGGAGTGGTTTGACGATTGATTGAGGATTTTGAGGGGACTTTTTGTGCGACAATAGAAGAGCATTAAGTTTGAGATGATCTATCAGGTTCAATTTGTGTTAGTTCCATTTAAGTAAGGCAAGATTTGGTCTTCGAGAGAAATGTATTTGTTATTAGGGGTTTTTATTCATTTAAACTTCTGCAAGTTTTAAACTGCTCCCATTTCAAATGTTGATATTTGCTATAATGTTCAAATATCTATTGATTGAAAGAAAATTGTTGTTTTTAATCTTTTTGGTTTTTTTTTCACAATTTCCAAATATTCTTCATAATAACTTATTTTTCGAAGTGCATGAAACAAGACCATAATATGATCGAAAAGTTTGAAAATTTGGTTGGAAGTGACAGTCCGTCAAACATAACTCAATATAACAAACTTTAACTATTATAAACGGATTAACTATTCAAAGTGTTGGTCATTTGGAACACCATTTTATCAGAGAAAAAGAATCTATTGCACTATGTTCCAGATCGTAAAACTAAGTGGAACTTGAGTTTTCCGAAAAAATGTATAGTTTGGAACTTTGGTGTCGTTAGAAGAGTTTTTGGAATTAAGAAGAAGAAGCTTTTGGCTTGGTTGGAAATTAGGGTGGTTCATGGTTAATTTTTTTCAGAAAACTAAACTTTTGATTTTTTTGAATTTTCTTCTCTTCTAGAAAAGTAGTTGGACATCTCAATCCATCAAACTTTGCCGATTACACCAAAATTGTATCTGGCAATCTGTGCCTACTGTCGTATCAAAAGCATCAGAGCAAACCTATGAAAATCAGTTTTTTTTTAAACGTAGAATTGCTTGCAGGGTGAAGTTTTAGAAAAATGTTTGGAGCACTTAGAGCTCTAAAAAACCAAACAATGAAGTTTTCGAAAAATAGTTTTTGGACTTATTGGTCAAAAGTTATAGCTAGGCAAAGATAAAAATTAGGCTATTTAAGGACTTAAATGATTTTGGTCATAATTTAGACTCTTATTTAAAATAATCATATGAATCAAAAGGAACCCAAAATTCATCTAGTAATACGATCATAATATTTACTTTTTTGACAGCAGTGGCGGTGTTCCATTTCATTTGCTCACGGCAAAACCACACCACCAATACTATCAGAAATGATAAATATTATGGTCGAATTTGTGAGAGCATAATTCGATATTCTGACAGTTTAACTTAACAAAAAAAAAATAAAATTTCTTTATTTTGAAGGTTGAAACCTTAAAACCAATATGATTCCAATACCAACAATTAACTAACATTATTTTTTCTTTAATTTATCTACAGAGAAAAAATATTATTTTTACAAATAAACATTAATACTTAATGATTCTACTCTATGGAGTATCTTAAGCGTCTTGTTTATCAAAATATCGAATGCTGTAGTTTATAAAAAATTGTTTGTGAAATTTGTCAGTAAATATCCTGATTTTTACGTGAGAGTGGATTTTATGACTGTTTGTATAAATTGCTGTTTGCAAAATTTAGATTTTTTTGTTGTGTTGTAAAAACCAAAAATGAGCAGCGATGGAATAATCATCATCAAAAGAAAATAATTGGACGTTCCTCAAGAGAAAAAATCAGAAGGGAGCATGGCTTTTCTCTATCGCGCACGAGAGATCGGTAAAAAGAATTTAAAAAAATCATCATCTTGATTATTCGGCGGAACATCCTTTTCACTACTGCACTTGCAAGTGTAACGTCGAAAAATGACCTGTCACATTTTGTAGATGGGCCATTTGTGTAAACAGAGTGAAATAAATATTTTTAAGTGGTGCTGATAAGGAAATTCACAACAAAAAAAATCATCAGCAGATTGATTTTCTTGGAGAATTTCGGGAGCGATTTTCTTTAGCGTGATTTGCCTCTTCTCTCTTTCGCGGGTGAAGTAAATTTGCAAGTGAAAATGTTTTTTTTGCGATTATTCCTTCCCTGAAAATGAGCCAATTTTAGGGTGGTTAAAAATCTTCGTCATTTTCGCGAATTTCTGCTGGATATTTCTTTGCGTCTATCTTCATGATTACAACGCAGATTTCGATGGCTAGTGAAAATGAATGTGTAAATCTAGTATTTTCAGAAGAAATTACAAAGATTTATGTGAATCCTGCTCGGTAAGAGCAATTTAGATTTCAGCAAAATCCACGAAATTCGCGAAAATTGCGAAGATTTAACCACCCTGCAATTTTAAATATCAAATAAGTTTTAAATGTTCAACTAATTATGGAAACTATACACAAAAAAAATTAAGGTGGTTCGACAAAAACTTTATAAAATATTTGTACCTTTCTTTTATTTTTTTTTTTGCGTTCGAATTAATATTTTCAGAAGTGCATTCAAAATTGACAGTTTCGAATTACTTATATCGATTTTCTGAAATCTGATCAAAAATAGAATAAAATCGTTATTTCATCAACATGGATGATTTTTTTTGCCTATTCTTAGGATGTTCAATCATGTTTTGCAAGGACAGTGCACTTTTAGTTGCTAAGAGTTCATAAAAAAAAAATGAAAGCTTTAAAAAATGTTATTGAAAAAAATAACACAGGCTAGTACACAACATTTTCCGTCAAAAGTTTAATTTTGTTTGAAAAAGTAAATCACACGAAATCAAACCAGTTATATAGTCAGTAGCGATGAAAGATAAATCTTTAGAAATGTTCAGAAAGAAAAAAATAAGGATTATTAGGATAGCCTTGGTTTAGAAAATTTAGTGAAAAAAGTGTGTTAAAATGCATTTAAAAAAACTAAAATTTTAAGATAATATTATTTTTGTGAAAAATGTGTTTTTGTCGTACTTTACATACAAAAATTCAAAATATTTTTCAACATGTTCATGTTACATGATGATGTTCAATTATGTTCATGTTAAAATTGATTGTCATTGCAAAAAAATGTTTTCAGTGGATTCAAGAAATTCAAATATTTTTTGAATTCCTCTTGCCGCCTGATTTTTCTAACCAATATTGAAGGGAGGTTGGGGTGACTTGGAGTTTGAAAAAAAAGTTTCTCAATGTTTAACTTGACAAACAACCTGGTTTTCAATCAATTATTTTAAACAATTGTTTATAAGTTATCCGTAAATTATTGTGGCAGTTTTCAAGAAAAATATTTAAAAATATACTCTATGAAAATAAAACAAACAATCATAATCAAATGTACAATATAATAACTGCTAAAATTGATAAACAAATTTATTATTTTACAATGGTTTTCACAAGTTTTTAAACATTATGTTTAATTATTTTCTTAGTATTTTATGCACCAACTGCCCCAAACAATCAATTACCTCCACTCGACAGCGTCGCGTTGCGACGCCGATCCCGATCTTCAACCGCGTAGACAGAAAATTCCACACCGAGAAAAAAAATCCCACCACATCGGATCGTGATCCTCCCACCCACAAGAACCTCTCTCCTTCCTTCTTTCGCACTCAAAATGCGGTCAGCGTCCCGACCAGATCGAAGATTTACGTACCGACCGTCGAGAACCAAGAAGGTAAATCAACTCGCTTCAAAAAACAAAAAACAACAATTTTCAAATGGCAGCAGAGAAACTTTTCGACCGCGAACAGCTTTGAAAATTGTTTCAAACTGAGTGTTTTTTTTTCTGCGAGTTTTCCGCGAGCAGCAGCTCGCGGAGAGGTCGGTGGTGGAAAACCACATCTCAGACGTTGTCGACGTCGCAACGCGCTACGTCCAACCTGTGCCAGTGTGTCACCGCCTACTAGTATTGGTGCGGAAAAATCGCAGGGGAAAAGAGAGGAACCTTTTTTTGTGTTTTTCGTTTTTTCCCCAACGAGGAAAAAATCACGCGAAAAAAGAGGTACTCACATTTCGGAGCTTTTCGCTTGTGTGTGGGTGAAAAATTGGAGGGGAAAATGTTTTCCGAGGCGCT
Organism: Culex pipiens pallens; assembly: GCF_016801865.2. NCBI lineage: Eukaryota > Metazoa > Arthropoda > Insecta > Diptera > Culicidae > Culex > Culex pipiens. The sequence continues at coordinate 8,756,802 of NC_068937.1, forward strand.
TTTCCCTGTTCGTGTGCGTGTGTTGGTGGAGCGTCGCGACGCGACGTTGGGAAAATAAAAACGCTACCGCTGTGGTGGAGAAAATAAAAATAGGAGAGGTTTTCCACTGTTGTAGTGTGGTTTTCCTCAACCTTCTTCTCTCGAAAATCAGTTTCCCTTCGAAAACGAGGGTCCTCCGTCTGTGTGGGTGTTGAGTGAGTTAATATTGTGCGGGGCAAACTGGTTTTGAGTGTGTGTGTGTGTATTTGTGGGTGGAGGAAAGAAGAAGAAAATGATTATGAAGACGACGACGACGCCTGGTAAGTTTACGACGCCCACAATTGTGGCGCGCCCCAGTGGCCGCAATGAGAACCCCTCAACTTTTCCAACCCCTCCCCTCCCACGCTTAGGGGGAAAAGCAATTTCCACCAGCTGTAGTGACGACTTGGGTTGCCGCTGCTGGTGTGTGTAATAATATGAAAATAATAAATATACTCAGACCAAACTCACTGCTTCTGCTCTGGCTTGGCAGAGAAGTAAAAGGGGGTTGGGAAAACCAAAAGAACAAACCGATTTTGGGAGACCGACCCGATTTCCCCACCCACTTCTCGATCTTTGGAAGAGGGAAAACTTTTCGGTGTCATCGATGGGTCGAGGTTGAGGCCAACCGAGTTTCCTGCTTTCTGGTCCTTGGGTGAGTGTGGGTTAGTCGTGTGGGATGTGGTGTGCACTTTTGCGGGGAGAATGATTTTTGCTGGGTGCTTTTTTTTTTAGTGGACGGAAAAGTGAGTGCTGCTGATGCTGAGGAATTGAGGGGCAGGGGGTGGTGAGAGGCCAAGTGTAAAAGAAAAATGCCTGGCCCTCTGGCGGTGGGATGAAATCCGGGTTTAATGGGATGTTGGTTATTTCTGAGAGGATTTTCAGCAATAAACTTGTTGCTAATTTTGATCCTACCCAAAAAAAAGTCATTGTTAGGCGTAATTCATGCTTAAAATTAATTCATAAATAGAAACTTGTTATGAAAATAGACATTTAGTACAATTGGTATTTTTTTTAAGTTACATTCTTGTTTCTAAATAATTGAACTGATTTTGTTCATTTTTTGCCTACAAGCTAGTCGTAACTCCAGGATTAGTTTTCAGCATTAGGATCATTGAATTACGTATCTAATTATCCTCTTTTTTATGCTAAAGTGTTTTTGAATAAAAAATATTATCATGGTCATTTTACTCATGAGTGAACAGAAATCCTGTAGGTAAATCTGGTAACTCTCCGTTGTCGAATTTGTAAATATTGAAATGATTCCAAAATCGTTTAAAAATGTCCCGATTTCACTGTAAATGTTGGCAAAACCAACAAAATTGTTTCCAAAATATTAAAAATTGTTGACAAATTCGAAAGTATAAAATTACCATTACAGGATTTCTATCCGTGAAGATCATATCACCATATTTAAATCTACTGAAAGTCAGTCATACAAAAAAAAAAAGAACGAATTCTATTCTGGGTAAAGGAAAAGCAAGAAAAATAACAATACCGATGAAAAGTTGCTGAAAAAATTATAAAAGCATAAATAAATTTCCTACATTTAAAATCACTGAATAGCGAAAGCTACAATATGTCATGAATAAATGAAAATTGCTAGTATTTATAATTGAGGTGAAAAGTCATCGATTGTGATTGTACACTCAATAATATTTTAACTGAATGAATGGAAAAGAAAATCTGAATGAATATAAATTAAAAAAAAATGTTTTAAATTCAGCCTCACTCATTTATTAAACATTTTACTAAACGGGGATTTTTTCATAAAATAATGTGTATGGTTTCACTCATTATGTAATTTTCTTGATAAGAATAAATGTTTAAATTTAAAAAATCAGTCCATTATATGAAAATGTCCGAAACATTTTAGTTCTTTAGTTATTCAAAAATGACAAAATTTTTCGAAATTTAAAAATGAACCAAATTTTCTGCTAATTTAGATTTTAAATTTAGAGCTAATAAATTGACACTGAAAAAATCGAATTTTTCGCATAATTTGAACTTTAAACTTTATCTAAATAAACAATGGAGTTAAAAAAGGTTTTTCCCATAATTTCAAAAAGATGTTTAGGCTGGTACAAATTAGGGGGGCAAAAAAATATTTAATCAAAAAACTTCAAAATTTCAATGGGAATTTAAGTGAAATTAGCTGAAATCAATTTAAAATGCAATCTCCTGCATTTTTAATCATTTTTAGCATGTTTGGGTTGATTTAAACATTTATGGAATTTTCAAAAATGGTCAATGTTTATTATCGCAAAAAGTTTGCTAAAATTTTCGTTTTCATCAAATCATAATTTTTTGAAAACTTATGATTACAAAACAGCTGTACTAGTGTAAAATTCATTTCAAAACACATTTTCCATACAAATGTTGAAACTATACACAGAAAAAAATAATGTAAGTTTGGAAGATGTAATTTTGGAAGGTTGAATATTACCTCCTTTATGATGAAATTTTTCCTCAATTTAGACTGAAAAAGTGACATTACACCAGAAAAGTGGTAAAATTACACATTTCCAGAGGTAAAATTACACCTTTTTTCTGACATAAAAGATGTACCCCTTCCCAGATGTAATATTACAATGATTTTTTTTTCTGTGTAGCTTATTATTTCAATATTTATATTTTTTTAAATTTTTAAACAACAGTCTGATCAAGACAGAAAAAATGTTTAGGAAATCAGGAAGTCACAAATAAACTTTGTAAAAGAGCTATCCAAAATCAAAATCAAATTGCAAAAATCTGAACATTTTTTGAAAAGTTTTACCTTGAAATGCTTAGCTTGAAAACGGTGCTCTTTATCAAAAAAAATTGTAAAACAATTTTTGATTGCAAATTTGAATTCTATTCTCTTAGCGATTTTTGAAAGTCGTAGTTTTTAGAGAAAATAATCTCAGATTTTGCAAATATGAAAATAAGGATTTTTCCGCGTATGATAGCCGCAACACTGTACGGAAAACTTGTATGAAAAAATGAAACAGAATGGCTTCTATTGACTTAGGAAATGCATGGTCAAAGTTTCATTCAAATAAACAATATAAAGGAGAGCCAATTTGTGAAAACGTAGGGATGAACTAGCTAGCTTAGCATTTTACAAAATAAGTTGTTTAAATAGTGAAAAGAGAATTTTCCCAACATATTTTTTTTTCAACTTGAGTTTTGTCATTTATGAAAAATTATGAATTCGAATAATTGCATCAAAGCCATTTTTCATCATCTTGTGTAAAAGAGCTATTAAGGCATTTTTCGGCATCTGTAACACATCAAAAATGAAATTATTAAAAAAATATTTGTGGTAATATTTTTTTATGTAAAAATCAGTACTGTTGAAAAAATAATAAAACTCTTTCAATAAATTATTCTCATTACACCTACAACTTTGATCAGAAAATCGTGCCACATTTTTTTTTTATTTGGCCAAGGCAAATTATAATTCAAAGCATTGCCCCTTCCGCATTCAAAATATTCTCAAAAAAAATAAGTGGATAATTAATAAGGCAGTTGCAAATATTTTTTTTAGTTTATGCCCCCCCCCCCCCCCAAAATCGGTGCGGAAAATTAGGTGGCAAAAAATATACTTTTCAAAAAACTTCAAAATTTTAATGGAAATAGAAGTCTAACCAACTGAAAACAATTATAAATGCATTTTTCTGCGTTTTAAATCATATTTAGCATGTCTGGGATCGATCAATAGTAGTTTATGCAACAAGTTGCAAAAATATGATTTTTTCAGCACGAGTCGTACATTTATCCAACGAGGTTTACCGAGTTGGATAAATACGAAGAGTGCTGAAAAAATCAAGTTTTGCAACGAGTTCCATACAACATTTTTTGCAATTCCGAAAAACACCATTGAGTGAAATTTTAAGTAAAATTTTCATGTATTTTGTCAATAAATCGTTTAAATCAAAAAAAAATTGAAAAGTGTTACTTTTCGAAACAAGTGCTGAAAAGTTCAACTTTTCAGCACCCATTGGAGTGCTGAAAAGTAGAACTTTTCAGCATTTATTTCGAAAAGTGTTTCTATTTGATTCTGTCATTTTTGGTACAGAAAAGTAGGCTATTTTGTCGTTCAAGAATGACAGGAAAAGTAAGTAGTTTCACGACGGAATTGCAAAAAAATATTTTCAATTTCGGCGAAAAAAATCTCTTCAATAATTGGATATTTTAAAAACTTATGATTGCAAATCAACTGGGCAGGTGTAAAATGCACTTTAAAACACTTTTTTTTCATTCAAATGTTGAGACCATAGCTTGTTATTTCAATTTTTATGTATATTTTTTTATTTTTTTGCCCCCCCCCCCCCCTAAGTTTAAAAAGCACTGATTTGCAAAAATAATAATTTTGAGGTGCTGTACTGTGAAAAATTACTAAAACTGAGAATATATTAAAACTAACTTAAATATGTTATACATGATTTTAAACGCAGAAAAATCCATTTTAAATTGTTGCACTCCAAATTTTGTAGAAATTTTGAAGTATTTTGAAAACATATTTTTTGTCCCTTGATTTTTCGGGCCAAATTTAAAAGGTGGGGAGGTGGAGGCAAAAACTTTGACAAATATTTGCATCAGCATAAAATTGTTTAAAATTTTCTTAATATTTTTGAAAGCTACTATTGTATAAAAATATGTTTAAACTTACAGAAGTTCTCGCTAGAAAAATCTGTTGAATTTTGTCGAAATTCATAAACTATACAAAAAAAAAATGTTTAAAATTTTAAAAACCTTATGACATTCGGGACCCCGAACAAAGTGTTCAAATTTCATGGTACGTTTTTTAATTCAATTTCAGTTCAATTCGGTTTTATTGGTGAATAATCAAGATTTTGAGTTATTTTGAAGTACATAACAGAGTTTTGGAGTTCCTTTCAGCTGTGTGTTGCATCATAATCCATTTTGGAAAAATTATTTTTTTTTTAACTATGGCACTCGCAAGAATAAGAAAAAAAAAGAAAAACTTACAGATGGTATGTTTTTCAAAATCGTCCTAACCATGACCTTCAACATTGCCGAAGATACCTAAACGCTCTAAAATCCCTTCAAAGATTTTTTTTTTTGAAAATTCACATGTCTATACCGCAGAATTGCATGAAAAAATTATGCGAAATGGCTTTTAATATATTATTTGACTTTTTTTTGCTATTAAAAATTCATCTAATCACATCCAAAAATGAAATTATTGAAAAATGGTTAATTTGCGCAATTTTTTTATGTCAAAAACTGATCAGAAAAAACAGGCTGAAGATTTTTTTTTATTATTAGGTCATAGCAAATTTTTATCCAAATCTTTGCCCCCTCTCATTTCAAAATATCCACAAAAAATCAGAGGCTTGAAAAAAATATTATTGCAAACATTTTTTTAAGGAAAATATATAGTAGTTTGCGAACTTTTTTAGAATACATTGGATAACATTTATTAATGCATTTCTAGTCAAATGGTGGCTTTTAAATTTCTTAACAAATTATTAATTTGGGAGCACAGATAAAATAAATGCATAACCTAACAATAAACTTTTTTCTTATATTAGCCAATATATTGTCCATTCGGGATAAGAACACAACTGTCATGATGTGTAATGAATTTTGTAACAGTTTTTGCTAAAAAAAAAATGAAAATTGAGCTTGAAATCCTTTTATTTTTATTTTTTTCGCTCCTCCTCGTCATCCCACAGATAAGGGACAAAAACTTTAAATACATTTCTTGACTTTTTTTAAGGTCCTATAAACATATGAAACACAATAGCTTATAGGACCTTTTTTTAAAAAAAAAGTCTAGATTGGAATCAGCCTAAGTATTTTGATAGCAAACACATGGAATTGGGTTTTGTATATTATTAAATTTAAAAGAAAAATATCTCCAAATAACATCATTGCTGTTATGAAATAAGTAATTTTCCCCAAATTGACCTTACTTTTTCCACACCGTCACATTTTGATATTTTTTGCATTTTTATCATTTCCACAGATCGCCTCCGCAGAACGAAAAAAGCTGTTACCATACAAAGTCATCCCAGAAACCAACCCGTTCCCACCTTCTGTTGGCATCTGCTACTGCTATCAACTTTGCTGACACCGCTTCCAACATCTACTTATGTCTCGAACCCCGGGACCATCCGACCAACCAGAAGGAGAACCATCCAGTGCTGCCACAGCAGCCAGCCAGCCAGCGTGACCATTTGTGGCATCCTCTTTTCGCTGGTACATAAATTCCATTTCCGAGCACCCTCCGAGCGTACATACGTAGAACGTGGAGCGCGCGAAAAGTGGCCACCCTCTCTCCACTGGAGGGGGGGAATCGTGGCGGAACGGTGGACGGGTTGCCGATCCGTGGCCACCAATACACAATCACCAATACCACGAACGATGCGGTTGGTGACTCTTCTTGCTTTCTTTTTTTGTTAGTCAGATTATGGCCGCAAGGACTCGCGAGGCCAACCCACACACAAACCCACCCCTCGGTGAAGAGCGGATGGGGGAAGGTCGGAAAATCACGGAACAACTCACGGTTATGAGAGTGAGACAGCGAGCTGAAAAGAGCGGAAAATGAGACCCACCGAAAAAAAATCACATTTTTCCCAATTTGCATCGTCAACTTTTTTTTTTTTTTTTTTGGGAGAGAAAGAAAGGGAAGGTTTTTTTTCCCACATTTCTGGGGTTTTTGGGCCCCAAAAAGTCCGCGTGATGGCACCTCCTGGCCATGGTACCACCAGAGGGAAAGAGTGAGTGTGGTGTGTGGAAAACCCGTGGAAATCTGCTCTAATGTTTATCTTTATTTATTACGTGTTGTTTATCCGGTGGAATTTGAATGGGGACAAAAAGTGAGCGAGGAAAAAATACAATAAAAAAATGTGGGGAAGGGGTTTTGGGTTTAGGATTGTGGACTCTGGATATGGCCACGGATGGGTTTCGAAATGGACCAGTATAGATGGTGATGATGATGACGCGTGCTCGTTACGATCTGGTTTGACCTTTTCTAGAGTTGGAATATATTTGGTTGAGCATGAGTTTGATGTGATCTTTTGTCAATTTATAGATTTACAAGAATAATTTTATCTCGAATGTAAATTTTATTTTGAAGGCGAGCCAAGAAAATATTTCAAAATTCGTTTAAGAGACAGTTTTTTGAAAGATTTTGTATCTTCGGCAAATTTTTAGGTTATGATCAAGAGTTCTGTTTGAATCAGAAGTATGCAGATAATTTGCAAACTCTGGAAAAGTACTTCATTTTTAATCATATTTCCCAAAATGTATATGTTGCAAACGCTAGTCTACATAGTTAATTTTAGAAATAAATTAATTTTGTGTTTTGGATTCCAAGATAAAAAAAATATCAAAAATTTCGAGCAAAGCATCTTAGAAAAAAATTCAATATGATTGTAAGAATATTTTAAAAATATCTCAAATACAATACAAAATATTTTGAATTTAAGAAAATAAATTGGAAGTGGCGTCCCGATCCCTCTTTGTTTGTCGTTGTGAAAATAGTTTTAAAACAACATTTCCCATTACTCAACTGATAGAAATAAATAGACCTGCATAAAAAAAAATCGCAAGTTTCGAAATGTATTTTTTTCGAATCTGCAATAATCCTCAGAAGTTAATTTTGTCATCTAGAGCATTTTTTAATTCATTTTCAAAGCAGGTTTATTTTCAAGCGTGTAATAATGATCTATATTATGACAATTTTTGTTTTGAAAAAGTAATAATTTATAATTTATACTTAACTTAAACTCAATTGAGTGCCATTACGAAAGTATGTTTTTATGTAGTTCAGCAAATCATAAGTTTTGTTATAGAGGATTTGCAGCAAAGCTAAAAGACACATGTCACCTATGAATAAATAGCGTAAACCTATGATTTTTTGAAAAAACGTGTTTTTTCCTTCATAATCAACATTTTTATAAAACTCATGCCGGATTCGGATGAGAAAAAATATTTCCAACAATTTGGTTTACAACATTCCAATATTTGTTTGATTTTTCTATGAGAAAACTATAAATTTAGAAAAAGATAGTAATTTGGACAATTTGGTAAGAAAGTCTGTCAAAAATCAATAAAAACTGTAAACTATACGTTAACACATCTGTTATCAAATATATAACTGTTTATTTCATTGATATATACGGGGAAAGTCATTTTTTCGTGTTCCAAAACACGTTTTTTAAAGAAAAAAGTTAAAAAACAGTTTTGCGCGCCCAAAAATTACTGTACACTATTTTAAAGCAAAAACTTTTTCTCGTCTTTTGCAACCAGTTTCTATAAGATTGATGTAGGCAATCATGAGAAATAAGCGATTTTGTTCTTCAATCCAGCCGAAAGGAATAAGATTTTTGAAACACAGTCGCGCTGCAAAACCTCAATAGCACAGAGAATATTTTGAAAATACAGGAAAGAACATATAAATGATGCTCTCTAAACAAATAGTTTAATTTCTTTAAAAAACCTCAAATTCATGTGGCGTTAATCGTGTTATTCAAGGTTCAATCTTGTGTGAAATTTGATGTGAATATTGAAAAATGCAAACTTTCGACAACGATTGAGTTTAGAGGTAAAAACTTATAAAAACTGGTCAAAATGACCATACTCATATTTTTTTCTTTTTTCCGTTTTAAATATATAATTTGTTTTAGATGTAACCAAACTCGTTATTTTTTTTAAATCAAAATATTTGATTTTGATTGCTCTACAATTCTGTACAACATTCTTCCCGCCTCCACGTTCCACGTTGGAAGTTTGGTGATTAGAAAATCAGGTGGCACAAAAACGAATGATTTCTAAAAATTCCCGATCATCAAAAACACAGCTGTAGTCCATAAGGATTACATTTCATTATAACGTTTAATTCTACCAATTTTAATTTAAAAAACTAATCGGGAAAGGACCAAAACTTTTACATTTAACATTTAAAAAATGTTCTTTTTGATTTCATATTTAATTTTGCATCATTTTTTCTATCTCGAAAAGGTTAAAATATATGAAAAAACATACTGTGTATTAAAAAACCTATTGATTTTTTTACAAACTTGCTTTGCTTTTGATATTTTTAAAGTAAAAGATAATTGATAAAAATATACAAATTAAAGCCTAATTGATTTGTCCAATACTTTTGAATTAGGTAATGATTGCAACTTGACGAAAATGACTTACAAGTGCAAGCTCTGAAAGACTAAGGAGAAAGCATTTTTATCAAAAAAAATTATGAAAATCTAATTGTAATACAATCATTTATGGAGCAAGTCACAAAATGATAATTTTCCAGCACGATTTGAAAATGTATCCAACGAGGCTCTCCCCGTTTGGATAAATTCGACGAGTGCTGAAAAAATCTAGTTTTAGCGCTCGTTGTCAAATGTTTAAGGGAAAAGACAATTCTATAAAATTTGACAAAAGCTTAACTTTTAACGATATTGACAAAATAAGTATACCGTAAAACGGGGTGACTTTGATAGGTTCGCGATTTTTCCGCAAAATAAATACGTACGGAATGGTATAGAATCATAGTGGAGTGGAAAACGTTTTCTTTGGGTTATTTTAAGCATCTATGTAAATTTTGAGCGAAATTGGATGAGATTAACCCATTGATACCCGAGCCTAAAGTTGGCGAAAAAAATGTTTTTCATACAAAAATTACTTTTTGAAATCGCTAATAACTTTTCAGGATCGAGTTTTACAGCTTTGATATGTTCTACAAAGTTGTAGAGCATTAAATTTTCAATAAGAATCTCACGTTTGGAAATATTTGGATGGAAGTAGCGCACCGTGCAGACCAAACCGTAAGAAACTTGGGTTTTCCATACATTTTTTCGATTTTTCCCATACAAACTTCACCTCCGAGTATCAATGGGTAAATGATGACCGATTTTGCTCATATTTGTTCCAGAGTCCTGAAATAGCTCAAGGAACAATATTCAGCTTGTGGAGCGAGAATTTGAGAAAAAGTCCCATATTCTGGGCACCCTAATGTACACCTCGTGCTGAAAAAAACTTCTTTTTGCAACATGCTGGATAAACTACTATTATGCAACAAGTTGCGAAATGATAATTTGTCAGCATGAGTCGTAAATTTTTCCGACAAGGCTCTACCAAGTTGGAAAAATACGACGAGTGTTGAAAAAAAAAAAACGAGTATCTTCAATGGTCGTCAAATGAGTACTATAATAGACTTTTCAGCACGTTTTTTTTTTGTGGTGATAAGTTAGCCATTTCGACATTTGGCGGCTTACATAAATAATAAAATTTAAACATTTTCCCTCAAACTCTCTCGATGTCACGATGATGTGAGCTGAATTTTCAGAGAAAAAAGCAAAAAGCAGTCAAACATTTTTCGTTGTCTTTTTTCGGGAGTTGTGAAACTTCGAAACAAAAAACTGGTTGCTGGATTTCACTTTGAAAAATGAAGGTGAATTTTTCTCGAGTCCACAAACAGGGTGAGCGAGTAGGAAAGGCGGATTATCGTTTGATGGTTGAACGTTGACGTGGAAAACTGTTTTCCCACTTTTCCGCGGATTTGGAAGGGGTTGAAGGGAAATTTAAGAGTGTGACATTCACTCGAGTTTTCATATTATATGTTTAAGCAGATCCTGAAACTGACGTTGTTTTCTGTAGTCTAATTATTTTCAAACAGCTCTTGATGGTGATCTCCAAACAAACCCCTTTTAATGACAAGCCTTTGTTTGCTCTCTTTCGGGTAACGGTTCATTCTATGACCTAACAATTCTACCCGTTTTACCCCACGTTTTGAAAGCAGATCATCACTAAATCATCAATAATGAACACTCAAGCTGCCTGAGGATTAATCAGGTAATTTAGAAGACTTTTGTTAGGCTGCAGTTTGTCAAAGGGTTTCTTCTCTTTTTTTTATGGGAGGTGTGTTATGGTGAGACAAAATCATCACAAAAACCTCCAAGTTTGTTTGATTTGCCTGTGCATTTTCTAAAATCAACCCAATTACCTGTTTTTTGGGATTTCCCAAACTAGAGATATCAGTATCAACCCGTTTAGTCAACGATTTTTAGTCCAAAGAGGGCAAATAGTCATCTGCTACATTTCCTTAAAGGGACGGGGACGTGACCAAATTGCCATCCGCAAAAAAAAGAAACCCCCGGAAGGCATGGCCACTGAAAAATCGCAAAAAAAAGAATCAACCGCCCGAAGATTGAAAGGAGAATTTTATTATGTGGACGGAAATTATTTTTCACTTTTAATCTGATTCGCCAAATGAGATGATGAAAAATGTACTCCCACACACACACACACGCTCACACATATGTGCAGAAACCGGAGTGGAAAGCCAATGGAAAATTAATTTTCTTCCTGTCCCTGTGTGTGTCACCACCATCCGTCCGTCCGCCGTCGGTCAAGTTGGAATCAAATTGGGGGGGTGTGAGAGGTTAAGGGAAAACCCTCTTTTTTCCAACCCACACAGAAGCGGTCAGCTCCGAGTGAGGCTGATTAGGATTTTTATCGTCCACACGTCCGTCGGTCGGATTTGAGATTTGACGTCCAATTTCGGAAACCCAGAAACCCTTCTTCTCTGGTGTTGATAATGAGGGTAAAGCAATTTTTGGGAAATTGCTTTCCGAAAGGAAAGCCCGTTTTTGACGCAAAGCAAAAGGTCATGGAACCATAATCATCAAACCAAATCGTGATGAGGTTTAGTTTTATGTCGCAGGTTTTCGAAATTAAATTGCGTGATTTGAATGAAAGGGGGTTTAATCCTGATTTCAGGTGAAGAGTGAGTTCCCTAATTGTACCAGGGGAGGGGGAAAGGGACCCGCATCGGAAAGCCGCAGCAGAGTTGGGAATTTTATCGTTTTATCACGGACGAATTTTCGGGTTTTGCTTGAGGCCGAACATTCGCTGCAATTACATTTTATTGATTTTTATTGCGACACAGAACCAGTGAACCTTTTAAAGATTCGACACTACTTTATGGAGATTTTTGCTAGGGGGGATGAGCAATAAAGTGGCAAACCTTTTTCCAGCTCGTAAAGCTTCCAACTTCTATTGAGAAAATGTGCACTGAAGCTTCCGGAAGGTGATAGGTTGAGAATGCACTTTTCTCGATTCTGGGAAGTGTTTGAAATTTAATAAGACATAGAAAGTGCTACTGAAATAAAAATTGACAAATTGACAGAACTACCACTTACCTTCTCGACATCAACCTCAGCTACTTGCCTGCATCGTTCAACTTATTGAATAATGAAATTCCTACAACATTTTATTGAAGTCCGTATTAGAAATTGAATTTAAATAATTAAGTACTAGTCAATATGTCTTTATAGAAAATATCTTAATTTATCCAATGAAATGAAAAAAAATCAACTGACTGACTGATATAATTACTTACCATTGTACTCCTTTTTGACACTTACCTGAGCTATTTACTTAGATCGATTAGGTGAAAAAACTTCAGCTTTTTGAATAAAAAAAAAACTTTGTAATATAAAATTGAGGCACTTTAAAAATAGGAATATCTCACCCAAAAAACGATTGCGATAATTGTTCATGAAAAACTGAACATCTACCATCGAACATAAAATAAGTTAAAAAATTTAAAATTATAAAATAAAAACATAATGTTCACAATTTGAGTTAAAATAGAAGTTTAACAACAATTTCATAATAAAAGTACTTTGAGCATTTTTACAAAAATACAAAACTTAAACAATCAAAAATACATTTTGAAATTAGAAAAATACATTATATTTAATATTCATTTAAGACATTGAGTTTTTGTTTTCAAGTGTAAAAGAAAAATGGAAGGCAAGAGACTAAGAATTAAATTTTTTTATGCATATTTTATTTAAGATATGCTTATGAGAAGCATTATTTTTGAAAAAAAATCGTTTTATCGAAGACAGAGGCTAATAAGGCTTAAAAAAATTGCCTCGAATCTATTTTATCTTTTAAGCAGTTTCAATATTTTTGATATTTACAAAAAGCAAAAAAGTTTTAAATTGTATTTTAAGAACGTTATTTAGAGCTCACTTGAAAAAAAATTTCGATGAATAAAAATCATCCTTTACCTGCAATTTCTGACTCAAACTCGTAAATAAATTTAATAGCGTGGAAATGTCCAAAATTTTTAAATGGCTTTAAAATTTTAAGTTCTTTTAATTTTTTAATTGTAGTATTTTTTAGACAATAAAATGAAAAATAAAGATCAGAAAATAACACTTACAAACAGTTTTGTTTAAATAAGCATAAAATCAATGATTCAAATTTCAAATAAACAAAATCAAAATTAATGAATTAAAATTATGAAAAAAAACTCAAATTTGTTGTTCAAGCGTTATTTAATTGGAAATTATCACAAAAGTTTCCAAAAGTTTAAATATAATTTTCAAACAAGCATGCTTGGGATCACAAACTATTTCCGAGTTTTTGACAAAAAATCACAAATTCCCGACTTTTCTCCGATTTTTCCGGATTTTGGCGAATTCCAGACTTTTTTCCAGATTTCTCGATATGTTTGTCCACCCTGCATTATATTGTCATATTGACTCCTAAACCAAATTTTCCATTACAAATTCTTAAGTGAATTTGCATTTTTTTATATTGAAAGTGTTTTTTTTTTTATAAATATAAAGCATATTGATCGTAATAGCAATGCTGGCTTTTCTTAAGCATTCTTTGAAAAATAAGATTTTATTTTTCAAAATAAACGTTAGTGAACCATAAATAATGTGAAAACATCAGCTTGAGATTTCACCAAGCCTAATCATATCAGAACTTATTAAAATCCTTAATAGAAATCACGGTTTTTTTTATTATTTAGAAAATTACTTCATGGCAAATTATTTTCCTGAGCTTCCTAAATAAATTCAAGATTAAATTTAGTATTTTTCTGGTGTTTCGAGTAGTTTTGTTTTACCATAACACAACTCCCTGGAATATAATCTGGTCAACCCCTTCTGAAACAAACCAGAAAGCAAACAGTTTCAAATTACCTGATTAATCTTCAGGCAACGATCGTGCGTTCATAATTGATGATCTAGTGATGATCTTTGCTTAACATTTACCCGCTGTAACTCTTTTAAAAGGGTAACAATATCTCCAATTAAGAGCAATAAACCGAACGATTTAAGGGTAGTTTGTTGACCATTATTTGCAGTAAAAGACTCCACCCAACAATTTTATTTCTGCTTGAGGTAGAATCCAAAACTCAAAGATCGTTAATTGAACTTTAAACAGTGGATTTTAGCCAAATCCTCTTCAGCTCAAATCTACCAACCTAATTTCCCAGCCAAAAACTTTCGTGAGAAAGACAAACAGCAGCTTGTTTTTCTGAGGCTCAACCAACCAACAAATTTGGGCAGGCATAATTATACAATTTACCACGCCAATTTGCAAAACTTCTAAAAATGCGGCAGAACCACCCAAAAAGAAGCTCGGGGAAAAAAGTTTGTTGAGCAATAAAACCGCAGACGGAGAGGATCCCTTTTTTTCGATTTTTTTCAAAGAGTAACGCTGAAGGATTTAAAAACATCAGGTAGCGAAATCGAAAATCTCTGCTTCTTTAAGCAAATTAGCAGTGCAAGCAAAAAGGTGATGCTCAGGTAGTTTCTAAAAAGCTGAAAGAATAAAGATGAGTTACATAAATATGGCACGCCCTGTTGGTTGCATTGTGTTCAGATATGTTTGCAAAACTGGATTTGTTTTAGGATTTTTTCGTAAGGGGTGGTCCAGATTGATGGAACAAAAAATTGCCCACAAAAAGAGCTGATTAGTCACTCAGTCGTCTTTGTTTCGTTGCCTGTAATCGACAAATAATCCACAATTAGCAATTCTTTTGAATAATTTTGCCTGGACTAATAAGGGTTGAATCTGTTTTGGATTTGTATGCAAACAGTTGAACACAATACACATCAGTATAGAAGGGAGGTGTGTTTTGGCTAAACAATAATTCCTTAATATTGAATTTGGGATAACGTGTTGAAATTTATCTAAATTGCTGGAATTTTCTAGACTAGAATAGTTCTACCTTAAGTGTTTGGATTAAACTAATTGACAGTTTGACATGTTGACAGATTGACAGCTTAGAATTATTTGTACTTACCAGTTACAGCAACCAAGGATCTGCTACCACTTTCAAACCTACCTGCATTAATAGATTTCTTAGCTGAATCTTGAAGTCCGTATTAGAAATTAGTCACTATCACTTTCACTTCACTGGCAAACTAGTATGCTTTGGAAAGTTTCATTAACTCATGCTTGAAGTCCGTAATAGAAAGGTTGTTTTCAAAACTCATCCAACAGCCTTCTGGTTCCAAACATTGAAGCCAAATTCTACCGACTCGCCACGAGTCGATAATCCCGCACTTGAACTGCCCTCGAGCCAACCCCAACTTGAACGGTCACAATGTTCCACAATGTTGCCAATTTGGTTCACCCCAACGACGCCAACTCGTGACACCACTTTATAATCCCGCCACCCGAAAAGTGGTCGCCACCTGACGCGGGGGCGCAGCAATCAATTAAAAACGCAAATCGACGCCCACATTCACCGCCAGATGATAATAATTCGAGGAAAATAAACCTCACACACACACACAACCAGAAACAACGCAAACATTTGGCCACGGGAAAGCCATTCCGCCCGACTTTTTTTTTCGCCCTCGTTTTGCAAAACATTGGCCACCCATAAATTTTGGGTGGGTCGTCTTTTTCGCTTACATAGTTCTGGCCAGTTTAAATATAGGTTGGATTATACGCCGAACCAGCTGTAAACAGCGATTAATCTTAGCGTTTTTGAGGATGCTCACGCCGAAGGTGTGGGATTAACGGCCGGTGTGGCCAAAACGTGCTGCGTTCTTAGAACTGAAATATTTAAGCTATTTGTTTGGCGGTATTAGACTATTGACAGTGGTACAAATTGAGAGATTGGCAGCTTAACCTAGTTTGTACTTACCAGCGACAGCTGTGCAGGAACCACTAACACTCTCAACCTTAAATGATTGGAGAGGGTCGTTAAGTGACACTTGAAGTCCGTAATAGAATTGTTGTTCAAAAATCTAAACTTTTTATCAATACCAAAAGACTTTTGTGATTTTAACATTGAAGTCCGTAGTCGAAGGCTGAAAATGATTAGTGTTCATCTAATCGACAACACTACTCTTACTGTCTAGTAAGTACTGTAGCATTGTTTATTGGTATTAAACTATTGACAGTATGACAGATTGACAGCTTAACCTAATTTGTACTTACCAGTAACAGCTACGCAGGAACCACTAACACTGTCAACCTTAATGATTGAAGAGGATCATTAAGTGGGACTTGAAGTCCGTAATAGAAGAGTTATTTAAAAATCTTTAGTTTTCATCATGACCGACATTTAACTTGTAGTCTGTAGCTGAGGACTAAAATCAATTTGCGTTAAATAATCCTACATTAATTGTCAAATGAGTACTGATTGTTCATTCTTGAAGTCCGAAATAGAACTGCCATTTTTTTATAGGTAAAGGTTTTCAACATGTTTTCCACAGACTGGTTTCCGCAACCGATAACTTATCGATCCCCTGAAATCAGGTCAATCCCACCAATTTCCTGAAAACCTCGGCCCTTAAAGATCTCCGAAAAACCCGTCCACCATATGCTACCGTCATCCATTTTCCCAAAAAAAAGACGTCATCTCCAGCAGCTTCCAAGCAATCTTCAAACTCTTCTTTTACGAGTCAAAACACACAAAAGAGCGCCGCCAAATGAAGTTACACTTGCTCCCGCGCGACAGCTGGTGACACATTTAACGACAACGATGACGACGTTCTTGGTCCCCTTTTGTTCCTAGAGGGTGTCACTTTTTGGGGTGACACGTGGCCGTAACGAGTGTTGGGTTATCTGCTTTGTTGCTGGTGTTTTGAGGAGTTGGAAAAGTCTTAGAAAATCACTTTTGATGACATTTAACAGATAATTTAAGAAGCTCGATGAAGATCTTGGTATAATGGTTCAATTACAGACTTCAATAATGAGATTTTT
The DNA here is from genome assembly GCF_016801865.2 of Culex pipiens pallens. Taxonomy (NCBI): domain Eukaryota; kingdom Metazoa; phylum Arthropoda; class Insecta; order Diptera; family Culicidae; genus Culex; species Culex pipiens. Next base: position 8,773,809 of record NC_068937.1, read on the forward strand.
CTTCAAAATTTTTAGGGTAATTTTAAGCAAAGGTAAGTCTAAAAAATCAACATATTAATCTCTACTTAGATCATGATTACAAACTGTCTCAATTATTTCAAAGCAAGCCATTATCCGGAAGCGGAAATGAACAACAGTCATCACAGAGTGCTTCTCAATTATTATGATCATCCCGGTCCAAACACCAACCACACAAACACACTGCATAACTGTCGCGAAGTGCGAAATAACTAGCTAATAGACGCGCCCTTTCAACACTATTCCAGGACCATCCTCCCATACTCAACCAAACCCCCGGAAATGTTGATTGCAATATTATGCACACACGCACTAACAACAACTAGAGCAAAACTAGAGGCAGGGACTGAGCTCTCAATTACGGAACCGTTTTGCCGAATGCAGCAGCATCAGCATCATAATCATCTCTCGGACTCCTCACACGTGCCATAGCCGGGCCTAACCTCTATTTATGCGCCACTGCAGCGGTTCACGCACCCACGTGGACGGCCGACGACTACGTGTTTCAAATTGTTGAACGCTTGGAAAGGACCCGGGAGGCACGTACGCGTGAGGGGTGCACAATGAAAAAAATATTAGATATTTCAAGAATTCAGTTTTTTGGTAGCAAACATAATGAGAATAAAAATGATCACAAAGAGAATCTAATAAAAGCAACAAAAACCTGGAAATGGCTCGAGAAAACAAAAATAAACATTGGTAGCACCTCGTAAAATTATCCAAATATCTGACAAAACAAGATAGAAAATAATGGTAGCACCTAAGAAAGTTATAAAATTCAGGCATATAGAAATGGTAGCAGACTTGATTTGAAATAGAATAACCGCAGACATAATTTCAAAAAAAGTATTGATAGTAATAACATGGAAATTGCTAGGTCATATTTTCAAAATATTAGAAGAAAGCAAAAAGGTAAAAAAGCAATGGTTGCACAGTAGAAAATGAATAAAAGTAGTGACTGCAAAATTGGTAGCGCCTTCATACATTATTATTACTGTAAAAGACATCAAAACTCAGCTTTGGTAGCACTCTAGAACCATTCAAGATCGTCCTAATAAATATTGGTAGCACCATTTAAGAGTCTCAGCAAACCTGGAATGCAATGGTAGCTTACTGGAAAATGATAAGAATAGCCATAGTAGTATTGTTAGCACCTTGAAATTATTAAGAGAACTTAAATACACCAAGATCGATATTTGGTAGCTCTCTAAAAGTTTTTTGGAAAGACTCAAAAGCGGTGGTAGTATAAGGTTACCCACAGTCGCCTCGATAGCGCCTTGAAGGATTTTCATAGAAGTATAGATATCGAGTGGATACTCAAGATCTTTTGGTAGCAACTTCAAAGAGTTTAGAAAATGCATCAAAAGCAATGTAAGCACCCTACAAAAGAAAAAAAAATAACTAATGAAGTTCTGGTAGCGGTAGTAAAAAATAATGAGTTGATAACGTCCCAAAAGCAGACAAGATTAACCACAGACACATTGGTAGCATTCGACTCTAACTAACTATAGTTGTTTTATCATCTTGAAAGATTATCATAGGAGTTTAAAATATCTTTTGGTAGCAATGTAAAAGGGCAAAAAAGGCCACAGCAACGCTGGTAGCAGTGTGAAGCGTTGGTAACGCTCTAAAAGCAGACAAGATAACCCAGAGAGGCATTGGTAGCATCTTTGTACAGTCTTGGACAGCTTCGAAAGCTATGGTAGTACCCTGGTAAAATATAAGGTTTGCAACAAAAGAAATGGTAGCATCTTTAGTGGAGACTAAAGTCGAAAATATATTGGTAGCATCCTGGAAATAACTTAAAATTGGCCATCTAAATATTGCTTGCACCGTAAAAAAATCAAGAACAATCACAAACTATTCACCAGGCTGACCACATAAAAATTGGTAGCAAACTATTAATGGAACAGGATGAATGCAAAGCCAACAATTGCAACCTTGAACATTTTTAGAGTGAGTTATTTGGTAGCACCCTGAGCACCCTGCAAGGATGAGTCTACGGTAACATAAAAAGCACTGTTACCAACTTCAACTAGGATTACTGAAGACGCTTTGGTAGCACCCTTTAAGTAGGCCATGATCATCATGATTAAAAACAGCAAAAAAATGTACAGTCACAGAACCATTTGTAGCACTCATTGGTAGTGGCAAGTTCAAGAAATAGTCATAATAGACCCATCAAAGCTGAACTAAAAGTATTGGTAGCAATCTCCAAGGGACCACATAAGCATAAATAAAACTATAGAAGAATACAAGAATAATCTCACACAATTAAGCAGATTGACCACAACAGGATTGGTAGCACTCATGACATTAACCAGGGTGACCATTAAGGTAATAATCGCATCCGTAAAGATTGCTAGAAAGATTACAAAATCATCATTAGCACCTTAGAAATTGAACCCAATGAGCCTGGGATTACAACCTCAATCAGAATGACTTTAAAACAATTCTTGGTAGCATTTTCTGAAAATGGACAGGGTTGATCGTAACAATTAAGTGTTCCTTTGAAGAACTCCAATACGATTGAATAATCATTGGTAGGACCATTGATACTGGCCTGGACTACCACAAAAGTAATGGTAGCATAAGTACCAACCCTTGGGTAGCCTTAATTCTTGGTAGCATTTTCAGGTAGTCCAGAGTTGCCTCAATTTTTACGGTAACACGTTATCTTAGCTTGGTCTCATAAGTATTGATAGCATCTTCCAAGATGACCAGGTCAATAAAAAATGGTTGGTAGCACCCTTAGAGAGAATCTTGCTGACCCCATCTATCATTGTTGGTAGCAGGTGGCTTCAGAGGTATATCGATTATCGAAACTTGCTTTAAGGTGAATTCGCAGCAAACTTGTACTGAATAGTACCACCTGCAAAACACACCCAGACGGTTTCATAGATTGAGCAAATCTAGTTTGTTCTAAGTATCATTGGTAGCAAAATTCATTTTCTCAAGTAAAATAAATTTTATCGAACACAAAATTGATTTAAGTTGAAAGCATCTTAGAAAAAAAGAGCTTCTGCTAGGACTATTGAAACAAGTTTAACGCGTTTTTAACAAGAAGCATACTTCAAGTTATAGATATGTTGGTAGCATCTATAGGATGGGCCTTGACGACTACAGAATCCGTATTTGGTAGTAGCACCGTTGAAATAGCTCAAGAAAGCCTTGGTAGCAATTCAATAGCTTTTGATGTGTTGGTAGCATCATTTGAAGTGACCTTGAAGACAGCGAAATCAATACTGATTGGTAGCACCTTGAAGATGTATCAAAATGGCTTCAGAGATATCTCAAAGTTTTTGTTAGCAATATTGAATCAAACCAAAAATGGGCTTAGAGTTCTTGGTAGCTATGTTTTAGTTATGGAGATATTGGTAGTATCCTTAGAATAGGCCCTTGATGACCACATAATCAGTTTTTGTTGGTAGTATCATTGAATTGGATCTAGATGACATCAGGATATGCTTTTCGTAACACTCTCAAACAAGTCATAGATGGTCTCTTAAGCAGTGGTAGCAACTTTCAAATTATCAAGGTATTTGTAGCATGCAAATATGTGGCGTTCATGACATTAAATTGAATAAATTAAATTCTGGTCTCTGAATCTTTGGTAGCAACTTTATATCTTTTTAGGCATTGGTAGCATCGATTTGAATGACCTTGACGACAACAGAATTGGTATTGGTTGTTAGCACTTTCATGATGCATCAAATCGGTTTCAGAGATGTCACAAAGCTTTTGGTAGCCACATTGAATCAAACCAAAAATGGTCTAAAAGCACTTGGTAGCTGTGTTCTAGTTATGAAGATATTGGTAGCACCCATAGAATTGACTCTTTATGAATCTAGACGGCTTCAAAATATGTAACACTCTATTATGAAATCATAGGTGGTATCTGAAGCATTGGTAGCAACTTCAAAAATATAAAGTTATTCATAGCATCTATATAATGGGCCTTAATGATTTCTTTTAATTTTTGTTCGTTGCACTTTTGAAATAGCTCGAGATGGCTGCCAAGATGTGAGAGAACTTTTGGTATCACTTTTTAATCAATTTCCATGAGGGTCTTCATAAGCATTGGTAGCATATTAGTCTTGAGTTTTTGTAGCATTGATGACAATAGAATTGGTACTGGTTGGTAGCACCTTCAAGGTGCATGAAAACAGCTTCTAAGGTGTCACAAAGCTTTTGTTGCAATAGATAATCAAACAAAAAATGGTCTCAGAGCTCTTGGTAGCAGTGTTCCAGTTGTGGAGCTATTGATAGCACCTATGAACTAAAAGCAATTAGAAATTGGATTTTAGCATCTTTGAAATAGACAACGGTGGTTTCGGCGACGCCAAATATTATATGTTAACACTCTCTTATCACGTTGAGGATGGTCTGTACAGCCTTGGTAGCAATTTCAAGTCATAGATGTTTTGGTAGCATGCATTGAATAGTCCTTAATGACAAGATAATCGACATTGATCGGTAGCTACACACCTTCAAGAGTCATCAAGACGACTGTTGAGTTGTCACAAACCTTTTGGTAGCAGTCTTCAATCAGACCCAGAGTGGTTGCAATGCCCTTGGTAGCAACTTTGATTCAATTTGTTACATTTTTAATGATTCGATTAGGAATTTTTGTTATGATTTCTCACAGTGCCCGTTCCAATCCCGACCCGTAGGTGGTTGAAATAATTGCGAAACTACGCGCCGCAGTCGGGCTCGCCACACCAAATCACGACCCCTCGACAGCCCCTACGTGTAGTTCTATGCCTGGTTTCCCTGATTCCCACGGATGCTGTGCGAGTTGCAACTCCCCGTTTTTAGACTGTATCAACGCGCTAGATTTAGTGAACATCACACGCTAAAAAGTGATACAGATGAAGTTGTTTGGATGTTTTTAATTAAGTTTAGGCTGGGGGATTTGTTGGCCAACATGGCTTTTGAAAGAGGTTTTAAAGTTTTCAAAAGAACTTTAAAGGTAGTGATCGTCACCCTTTCAGCAAACTGTAAACATTGGAGATTCTTTTCTTATCACTTTGGAAAGGGACCTTTCCAGCTTCTTCCTGGAAAAAAATCCCGAAAAACGGGCGAGTCAAAACGAAAGTTGCACATTTTATGGCCCCTGTTTTGTCCATTGTCCGAGCCGAGGGGCTCACCGTTTACGGTAGGAACTACCGTGCAACGTGTAGGTAATAAATGGTGCCATTTAGCAGCAGTGTGCAAAGTAAGGCAGAAATGCAGAACTTTCCAGCAGACCTTTCTCCTGCTCACTCTTTTCGGCACCGCACCGTTTACAGCTCAATCTGTCACCATATAGTGTCGGGGTCCCTGGAGGGGTCCCTACTCTCTTCGGTTCTCCTCTGGTTTTGGGTAACCTTCCGACGCGCTGACTAGGCGATTCCAAGATGCTCACATACGAAATTTGGCCTAAGGAAAAAGGTAGCAACTTATGCCAACCGTCAGGTGGAGCTAGTTGGGTCGTCTACCTTTAGGCGTAAATATTACAAGAAATTGTTCGTAAATGAAGAATGCGTTGCCAACATTTAGGCGATTCACAGATATTTTGATGCAATTTTTGTAAAGATTGCCTACCTTTTGGCGTTTCAAAATCAATAGAACTTTTAAATTGCCTAATTTTAGGCGTGAATTCTTTATGATTTTTAGTTTTATGTCAAGAATTTCAAACTCCCCTCACCTAACGGTGCTCCTTGTGTTCCTTTTCATTCCTAGGACCTCTCGCCAGGACCCTCTCTCGAGGCAGGACATGCTGCTGCTGCTGCCAACTTTCGGCGGCACAGAAAAGCTACTCCCCGTGGCGTGTTATGGCAACAAAGGTGATTGTTCGCTCAAAGTCAAATTATTAAGAAAAACTGCTGCTGCCTCGGCTGCTGCTGTTGCTTCTGGCGAGTACCTGCCGAGTGCGTAGCCGAAAATCAAGACATTGCCGATAGAAATTTCCAGGAATCCGTCCCAGACTGGTAAAAAGCCAAAAAAAAGTAAATTCAATCACCGCTCTCGATTGGAGTCCATTGAATTTGCTTGGAAGCCACTTTTTTTCGCCTAAATCGCGCGATTGTTCACGACGTGACTTTTTGCCCAACTGGCGGCGCTAATTCAATTTTCCACTTCATTAGCGAATGCAACCATCTCGCTATTCCCCGGAATTTATTGGCCAATTCCCACCAGCGGGACCGCGGGTGTTCGATCCGGCGACGCTGGATCGCGGGAAATTTATGCAATCAAAGTTGAGAAGAGAGACGGAGAGTGCGGGAAAAAGTGTCTTGATTTGGTTCGTTTCTTGGGTTGTAAGTTGGTGCTTGGTATCGAATAATTTGGTTACATTGGTTTTTTGATGTTAAGTACGAGGGGTAAGAAGATGGTCTTGACTATTAATTTGTTAATATTCATGTTTTGAAATTTAAATTACTCATCTTACTGTTAGTTCTAGTCATCATTTAATTAACATTGTGTAAAATTATTTAATATATTTTTGTTTTTTTTTCGCAAAAGACCGTTTTTAAGAATTTTATTTTTTGCATATTTTTTCCAGAAACTTGCCTAAAAATGTCGATCATGTTCAAAAACACCCTTTTTTCAAAAAATAACTCGGTAAAATAATTTTTCCCTTGCTCAGCCATATTCTGAAAGTTGTCATTTTTTGTCCCCGTAAACATATCCAACACAGAAAAAAAATCATGGTAATATTACATCTGGGAAGGGGTACATCTTTTATGTCAGAAAAAAGGTGTAATTTTACCTCTGGAAATGTGTAATTTTACCACTTTTTTGGTGTTATGTCACTTTTTCAGTCTAAATTGAGGTAAAATTACATCATAAAAGAGGTAATATTCAACCTTCCAAAATTACAGCTTCCAAATTTACATTATTTTTTTTCTGTGAAATATACAAAAAATAAAATAGTGTTTTTGAGTAATTAACTTTTTTAAGTAACAAAAAGGTAATTAAAAAATCAGCATTTTTTAACCGTGCAACTATTTTTTCAAAAAAACTTAGAACTTACAACTTTACTGAAGACACTAAATCAATCAAAAAAATTCAAGCGAGATACAGATTTTTGAATGATTACATGCCATTTTTGTATGGACAGCTGTAAAATTTTAATGGATAGCTGTATGGACGAACCGATTTATAATATATCGTGCCTTCCATTTCATTAGGGCACAAAACTTTTGTAAACAAGAGTGTATCCCTATCACACCTTTTGTAAACTGCCATTTGAGTGAAAGGGATACACTCTTGTTTACAAAAGTTATGTGCCCTTTTGAAATGTTAGGCTCTATATTTGAAATCTATTCAAAACTTTAAGATTATATTAAATTGTGGTAGTAACTGAATTTTGATTTATTTTTTCACATTAGGTACCTAGTAGACCTCTTTTTTTTACCAAAATTTCTTCTAAAGTTATTCTGATTTGATTTTAGTATTTCCTTGAAAATGTGGTATTTTCTTCAAAAAAAATATACACAAAAATGTTAAGAAATAAACAAAACATTGTACTACTTCTTTGCTTGTTTTGTTTTGAAGTTATTTACCATGATTTTGAAAACAGACTTTTATTTTTAATTTGGATGAAATGCATCCATGCATAATATTTTTTGTCAAAATAAGCTTTTGAGTTTTGTTTTTTCACACGTTTCAATTGTTAGGTTTAGAAATATTATTATTAAAATTTCACAAAAAATATTATCAACTTTTATACTCGGACGAATATTTGTCGGCCCCTGGTTGACTTGTTGAAATACACTCAGAAATTTAATTTGTCTCAATTTTTAACTCTTTGCAATCCTCTATATCGGCAGCTTTTTGTACTATTTCAAAGTCCAAAAAAGAATCGTGGAAAATTATCTCAGTTGATCGAGAAATATTGTTTTTTTTTTTTTTTTTTTTATTTAATCTCAAATGGCTATTATCTGAACAATGATTTTTTTATTGTTTTGAATTTAAAATGTGATTTCATTTCCACTGACATTTTAGTCACGGATTTGTCTTTTATGGATCTTTCAAATTTTTAAATGGAAGAAAATAAAATTGATTTTTTTATGTAATTATTTTTCTAAGCTATCTTCATAATAAATAACAACATTCCTGAAAATACAATATCAATCAAAAAATACCATCACAAGATACAGAATACGTGAAATCTATCGATTTCACAGCGTGTTTTCTTGAATAAACATTGCAGGAAAAATAGTCTTCCCAAAATCAAAAGCTTATTACAGAAAATTTTCTCAGCTTTTAAATGCTCCAAAAGGCAAAATATGTTATCGAAAGTTTATTGAGATATCTCAATAAACAATTTCAGCGCAAAAGAGCTAGAGGTTAGGGTGGTGCAAAATCTTGAATTGAAATTGAAATTTAGTCCACCATTTTTAAATGCCAAAGTTAATATATTACACCCTTACAAAATGTTAATTTTGATTGAAAAATTTAGAAATTATTTGTATTGAAATGAGTGATAAATTTTACAAAAGTTTTACTATTAACATAAAAAATCGAACCAAAATTTTATTGTGAGTTGAATAATCAGATTAGATGACACTGTGTAAAACTCATTTGTCACAAATTCAAATTTTAATATGATTTATCTCAGCTCAGCAAACAGCCTTTCAACCAGCAATGTCAAAAAAGATAATTTAAGGAAATCTTGTCAGCTACTCGAAATTTTTTTCAAGGGTTGTTTATGTATCGTTAAATATTAAGAAAAAATACAAAAACCGGAAAGATGCAAACAAAATTACATTTTTTAAATTACCGAATTCGGTAAAAACCTAACGAAATTCGGTAAAAACTTATCGAAATTCGATGATGAAGTTATTATTGTACAACCAAAATTTGGTAAAGAAATGTTTATTTTGAAAGATGAATTTGGTGAAAAAAATACGTACTTTAGAAATTTACAATTAAGTGATTCAAAGTCAAATAAAAAAGGGGGCTTGAAAAAAAACTATGTTTAAAATAAAACTTTCGTGAAGTTTACACGCTTAGATTTTTTTTACCGATTTCGGTTGTAATATCAGTAAAATTTAGATCGGTAATCCACCTATCATAATGAACAAAAATCTGCCGTGTTTCGGTTATACGATGATCAATAATGAACTTCATTACCAAAATTCGGAAAGTTTTTACTGAATTCGGTAAAAACATATCAGTTAACCGAATTTGGTAATTTTCAATTTACCAAAATGTTCAGCTGTTGAAAATTCGGTAAATTTTACCAAATTCGTAAAAAAAATCTTAATTTGTACTGTTTTCTTTAATAAATATTATTTGATTTTTTAAAATAATATCCTTATACAAAAATACAAATTTTTCGGTTAGCCCTTTAAAATGTTGAGCTCTTTTTTATAATATTGAGACCACCAATACCAAAATCTAATTTTAAGAAAGTTTATTCAAATGTTGTTTGATTATTTACACAAATATAAGTCATTGAAAAAAAAAATAATAAAAAAATCAAATGAAACTTTTGAGTAGTTTGCTGGTTTCTCTTATAAAAAATATGTTTTACGCCGACTCGATTTTTAGGTTAGAAATTTGACAGCTTGGCTGCACTGTTTACATTTTTTTGCACGTGTGTCTTAGTGAAAATGCGTGTGCCTGGCGCTCGTGACGTCACGCTGTTAAACCAAATACTGTAATTTTAAAAAATTCATCCTAATACAAAAAAAAAAACAAGTTTTAGCCTTCTAAACAATATGCTCAATTTAAAATAAAATAGTTAGTTTTATGAAATTAGTCAACATTTATATTTTGAAACACATAATATTATCTCAGCAATCAGTAAGCAAATATTTTTTAATTTCATCATTAAAGTAGATAGTAATCATAGTTCATTACAATGATTTATTGAAAACTAAGAGCACCGATAAAAGGTTTTTTTTTGCAGTGGTTAAGACTGTAATTTTGGGAAAAAATATATTAAAATTTCCCTTTAAAAGATGTCATTTCACATATTGCTTGCTTGAAGACTTAAACAGTAAATAACAAATAATATGTAAGAATTAAGGCTTGTCTGATAAATCTGCCCATCAGCATCCATTGGCCTACCCCTCGTCCGATCACAATTGGCACTTTCCCTTTCAGACAGAAATCCCGCGTCGCGCTTCTTGCACCAGTCTTTTCATCAACGAAATAACGACATCATTTATGCTGCAAGAAGCACTACAAATTAAACGACGACGGAGAAAAAAAGTGAGCACACACAAAAACCATCAACTTCCTTGCCCAAACAACAAAGACCAACCCCTGGATCGCGGGAAAACATCAACCCATGCATCTAATTTCGACGGTTCTGATTTTATGGGAAAATTATGTGCATATTATATTGAACCATTTTTTTTTTCTTCGGAGGGTTCCGTCGCGAGCGCTTCACTTTCATCTCCCGATCTTTTGACAAGTTCCGTCATCGGGGTTGGGACGACACGTGGAGGTCGAGGGTCGGGGGAAGGGGGAATTAATGATTCACTTACTGTTTCTATTTGTTTTATGGGATTTTGTTTTTCCCCTTGTTCACAGGGCGTTTAGTTGCGGAAAATGAACGAACCACTAGTGTCACTTCCTTTTGGTCCGCAAGATGAAAAGGAAATTTCTGAGGAAGGATTTAAAAGAATTTGTTAAAAAAATGCGCCTAAAGTTAGGCACTTCTCGCATGCGTAGCATAATTTTGCACTAGAAATTCGCCTCAAGTTATGCAACCCCCAAATTTTAACCCCTTTTCAAACCTTTCTCAAGCTTAGAAACTATCTCACACAAAACTGTCGATGCCGCGGCCTGATGGAAGCGATTACCATAAAATTTTACAAACAAAAAAGACAAGAAGCAAAAGCCGGCTTCCAAGCCATTATCGTAAATATCTGCGTCCGCCCGCGTCGCGCTTCATTGAGTATGGGTAAATGATTGAATAAATAAACACGCACGGCCAAACGTTAACCGTTTTATAACTCTTTTTGCCTTCATCTCCCGACCGAATAGCTGGTGGCGGTGGCGGCGAAGATGATCCATCAAAAGAGCAGCTTCTCGCGCGGGAATGCCCGGGATGAATGGAGCGGATCCGGAGATTGAGACTGAGACTGTTTTGTTTGGATTTTGTTTTTATTAAAAGTAAAATGCAAAGCGACGGCCAACTCTATTGAGATGAAATGGGATGCGCGCGTAAACGCAGAAGCCGTTTCCCATGTGGCCAAACATAGTTGGTTTGGAATAAACAAGAGAAGATGGTGGCGGCGGAGAAGGTCGCTTTGGATGTGACGTTTCGATCTAGAGTGACAAAATGGCATTATTTTCATCATTTTCATTCAAACTTTCAGCACTTGTGTGTGTGTGTGTGTGGTCCAATCCAATACCCGCTAACGGGTAGCGATATTATGGGAAAGTATAGTTTGTATCAGACTTTGTATATGCCGAATGCTGATACAACTTATCTCAGTCCCGGGTATTAGGTGGTGATAGCCCTCGCGCTGCTTCCAACGACCCGTTTCAGAATGACAGAGCTCCTTGCGGTCCAATTCCGAGGTCGCTGGGCATTGTTCGGCCCCGCCCAAACATAGAAGCAAGCATCTGAAGGAAACTCGATCTATATTTAGACTTCCAATCCCCTCAGGCAAATCAGGGATCAGCGCGTATTTAATATGAGAAGATAACATGTTTCAACAATACGGATAACTGCTAGAGTGTAAACCTTCTGATGGCCGACTGCTTAGCCTCCCTGTCCACCAATCCTAAGGCGAGAGTTCGAATCCCGCCTGATTCATTTTCGTTTTTGTTCATATTCAAAGTGCAAAATATTTTTGATCGTTCCTTGACATGCCAAATATGATTTTAAACGCAGGAAAATGCAATTTAATTTTTTTCAGTTGGTTAGAATTTAATTTCCATTCAAATTTTTAAGTTTTGTTTGGAAAAAAAATAGCCTCCTGATTTTTCGGACCGCTTTTGAACTTTGAAAAATATTTGCAACGATCTTACTTGAAATTTTTACGAGATAAAATTAGATAGTCTAATATTTTTTCTTAAACTATAAAATTCGAACATTTAAATTAAATTATTTTTAAACCTGAAATTTAAAAAATTTGAAATTTTCAATTTCAAAAACTTAAAATCTTAAAACTTCTAAAATTTCACATTTTTAAATTCAAAATTTTCAAAAACTTGATTTTCTAAAATTCTAGAATTCTAATTTTTAAAATTCAAAATTCTTAAATTCCAAAACGTTAAAGTTTATAACTTCAAAGTGTCTGAAATTTTAGAAACCTAACAATCCAAAATCCAAAAAATCTGAAATATCATAAAAAAGAAATCCTAAAATTCTGAAATTCTAGGATTCGAAGATCAAAAGATCTAATCTAATTTCTAATTAATTCTAAAAATGGGAGATTCTAAAATTCAAATCTTCAAAAATTAAATGTTTCAAAAATTCTTAATTTCCAGGTTTCTAAAATTTTTAGATCCGTCAAATCAAAATCAATTCAAATTATTTAAAAGATTCTCAAAAATTAATTCAAATTAATTGAAAAAAATTCAAAAATCTAAAAATTGTTTTCTTTTAAATTCAAAATAAAAAAATATTATTTTCAAGGTTCTAAAATTCTAATATTATAAAATTTAAAAAAAATAGAAAGGCTTTTATAAAGTACGCCCCCCCCCTTTTGTCACGCTTTTCCTATACATATAACATGTCATGTCACACTTGCCCAGACCCCCACCCCTCCCCTCCTTGAGCGTGACTTACTTTATGGATGACGCCAAATTATCAAATTCAAAAAGTTTTAGAATTCTTAAATAATAATTTTCAGATCAAACATTCTAAAAGTTAGAAATTCGGGAAATTGAAATTTCTGAAATTCTAAAAATCTGAAACTCTAATCTTCTAAAATTCTAAATTGTCAGCATCCCCGTTTAAAAAAAGTTGTAAAATTCTCTAATCTCGAAAACCAAAAATTTCAAAAAATTAATGCATGATATTTTCAAATTCTGAAATTCAGAAAATAAAAAAATGATAACTAAAAGCAAAGCAAAAACATTATTTTTTTAAAAACTAAACAAATCTAAAAATCTTAAAAACAGCTAGTATTTTAAATTTAAAAATAAAAATTCTTATTTTGAAGATTAAAGAAAATATAGATCCTAAAATTTAAAATTCAGAAATTCGGAAGAGTTCTAAAATTAAAAAAAGGAGTTTTATAGTTCTCTTTTTCCAAAATTAAAATAAAAAAAATGTCTGGGATTTTTCAAATTTTAAAGTTCAGAAATTGAAAAATTGAAAAAATTAAACAAAAACTTTGATTTATTAAAATTTTACAAATCTGAAAATCTTAAATTCAGAATTTTTAAAATTTTGAACATTTAAAATTCTAACTTTCTAATATTCTTAATTTTTTAAATTCGAAAGGTTCTAGAATTCCATATTAATAATATTACTTCTTATTTCTAAGATTAATGAAAAAATAGATCCTTAAATTGTTAGTTCTGAAATTCGGAAGAATTCTAAAATATAAAAAAATAAGTTTTAAAATACTCTAATCTCCAAAATCAAAATTTAAAAACAAATTAATGTCTGAAATTTTCAAATTCCAGAAATAAAAAAAAATGAAAATTAAAAAAACCTAAACATTGATTTTTTTTTAAATTTAAAAATCTTGAATTCAGTTTTTTTAAATTCAAAGTTCTAACTTTCTAAAATTTTTAATTTCTGAAATTCTAAAGGTTCTAGAATGCCAACACAGTAAAAAAAATCTGTGTAAAATCGCATGGAAAAGCATGCACATCACCTTTGTGAGAAAAAGCATGTAATATTGTATGCGAAAACGTGTACACAAAAAGCATGTACAAAAGAAAAATAAATAAATTTTGCACACCCCAAAAATAACATCAATCTGTTGAGAGTCATATCCAGATTACCAAGTCCGCGCCCCAACCATCTCGGCCATCTCGCCGCTGTGAATTTGGCTGGATCAACACCGATTTAGCTGTACGTTCCCCATACATCGTATACAGTTAATTCAGTTTACGACGTACGGGAAACCTACTGGTACATCGGCGTTGAACACAACATTTACAAGACGGCGAGATAGCCGAGACGGTTGGGGCGCGGACTTTGTAATCTGGATATGACTCTCACCAGATTGATGTTATTTTTGGGATGTGAAAAATTTATTTATTTTTCTTTTGTACATGCTTTTTGTGTACACGTTTTCGCATACAATATTACATGCTTTTTCTCACAAAGGTGATGTGCATGCTTTTGCATGCGATTTTACCATCGGATTTTTTGCTGTGAAATTAAAAAATATAAATTCTTATTTCTAAGACAAAAGACTATATAAATCCTATAATTGTAAGTTCTGAAATTCGGCAGAATTCTAAAATATAAAAAAATAAGTTTTAACATTCTCTGATCTCCAAAATCTAAATTTAAAAACAAATTAATGTCTAAAATTTTCAAATTCTGAAATTCAGAAATTAAAAAAATTGAAAATTAAAAAAACAAAAAAAAATGTTTTTTTTTAAATTGACAAATCTAAAAATCTTAAATACAGAATTTTTAAAATTTTAAGCATTTTAAGTTCTAATTTTCTCAAATTCTGAATTTCTAAAATACTAATGGTTCTAGAATTCCCAATTAAAAAATATAAATTCTTGTTTCTAAGATTAAAGAAAATATAGATCCTAAAACTAAAAATTTAAAAATCCGGAAGAATTCTAAAATTGAAAAAAAGAAGTTTTAAAATTCTTCATTCCCCAAAATTAAAATTAAAATAAAATGTCTGCAATGTCTCAAATTTTAAAATTCAGAAATAAAAAAATTGAAAATTAAAAAAAAAACAACAAAAACATAGGTTTTTTAATTTAACAAATTAAAAAATCTTTAATTCAGAATTTTTAAGATTTCAAACATTCAATTTTAACAATTTTAAACTGTTCTAACTTATTTAAATACTTAATTTCAAAAATTCTTATAGTTCCAGAATTCCAAACTATAAAATATTAATTCTTATTTCCAAGATAAAAGAAAATATAGATCCTGATACTAAAAATTCTAAAATCAGGAAAAATTCTAAAATTTTCAAAAAAAAATAGGTTTTAAAATTCTCTAATCTACGAAATCAATATTGAAAATAAAATGATGTCTGATATTTATAAATTCTTAAATTCAGAAATTCAAACTTTCTAAAATTCTTAATTTCTAAAATTCTTAAGCAAAAATGCTAGCCACTAGGCCGTGACTTGGTGAGCTTGGGGCTGGAACTAGAAATACTGTTACAGAGAGCGAGTTGTGGCGCTACAACCATGAAACATCAATAATAGAATTGGTTAAAAAATGTATATGCAATGTGTTGCCAATTTTTAAGGAAATAGAAATAGTTTGAACATTACACGGAAAAAATCATTTCCCAAAATCGTGAATGGTGTTCATGAATGTGAGAACAACGAAGGAATCTATTCACATTTATAGTGCAAATGCACCATACTCATAAATAAATTCTTTCGTAGTTCTTACATTTATGAACACAATTTACGATTACGGGAATTAATTGTGTTTGTATTAAGCTGCGTTGTCAATTTAAAAAAAAAAATCAATGAAATCTCCAATCAATTCTAAGAAATTGGAATTCATCAATGCTCGATATTGAAAATCCTTTTAAAAGGAATATGGACTGTAATTTAAACTCTTGCTCTCATTTTTCGTACCTTCCAAATTAAACTTTTCCCACACCACATTTTCACACACGTCACCGCTTGCCCAGAATTTGTTCATGCAAATGAAAGGATAATCCAGATTGCACCTCACCTCTACCTCTTCCCAATCCATTCAAATCCATCCCCCGGGGTATTCCTCCCGTAAACAAACACAGTCACATTAAGCCGGGGACACCTCTTTCACTTTTTGATTGACACTTTCACCGGAGACTGACACACGCACACTTTTATGCTAAATATGTGACACTTTTGTGTCGTCACCGTAACCATCATGATGGCCAGCCAAAATAAAAATAAAAAAAGCGACAGAGATTCCCCGGGGGGGAGCCGAGAACACACACGCAGCTTGACCTCACCGGATACCGAGAATTTAAATAAAGCAAAACATTACCAATTGAGTGTTTCCTCCCGGACGCTTCCTGCAAAGTCATTTGAGTTGTTGTTTCTTTTTTCTCAAGGGGAAGTTATTAATCATGTTTGAAGAGAGACGTTTAGGTTTGCCAAAAAGTGTGACCGAGCAGTTGCAAAAATTTCAATTACCACTTCTTGAAAAACTCCTTTTACAAACTTAAACTTGTGTTGTTCTTCAAAAGAAAAGAAAGCAAAATTTGACGACAGCTTGAGCTCGGCATGGGTCACCCACCGAGAATGTGTGTGTTCGTCGAGCTAAGCAAAACAGCTTTTTCTCCTCAGAATAATAGCAAAGGAAGTCATTTCGCTGAAAAGTTGGCCAAAAGTGACAATACTAAATGGGTCGTATTTGGTCGATAAATGGCCCAAGACGGCGACGGCGGTGGTGGCTTTCTTTGAATGGCTAATGACAAATGCAGTTTGCAAACTTTTCTTTCACGAAGAGATGATTGATGAAGTTTGTTTTGCAATTTTTTGAAGTTATTGGAAGCTTCTTTGTACGGTAAATCACTCAACTCAACTCAACTCAACTCAACTCAACTCAACTCAACTCAACTCAACTCAACTCAACTCAACTCAACTCAACTCAACTCAACTCAACTCAACTCAACTCAACTCAACTCAACTCAACTCAACTCAACTCAACTCAACTCAACTCAACTCAACTCAACTCAACTCAACTCAACTACTCAACTCAACTCAACTCAACTCAACTCAACTCAACTCAACTCAACTCAACTCAACTCAACTCAACTCAACTCAACTCAACTCAACTCAACTCAACTCAACTCAACTCAACTCACTCAACTCAACTCAACTCAACTCAACTCAACTCAACTCAACTCAACTCAACTCAACTCAACTCAACTCAACTCAACTCAACTCAACTCAACTCAACTCAACTCAACTCAACTCAACTCAACTCAACTCAACTCAACTCAACTCAACTCAACTCAACTCAACTCAACTCAACTCAACTCAACTCAACTCAACTCAACTCAACTCAACTCAACTCAACTCAACTCAACTCAACTCAACTCAACTCAACTCAACTCAACTCAACTCAACTCAACTCAACTCAACTCAACTCAACTCAACTCAACTCAACTCAACTCAACTCAACTCAACTCACTCAACTCAACTCAACTCAACTCAACTCAACTCAACTCAACTCAACTCAACTCAACAACTCAACTCAACTCAACTCAACTCAACTCAACTCAACTCAACTCAACTCAACTCAACTCAACTCAACTCAACTCAACTCAACTCAACTCAACTCAACTCAACTCAACTCAACTCAACTCAACTCAACTCAACTCAACTCAACTCAACTCAACTCAACTCAACTCAACTCTCAAACTCAACTCAACTCAACACAACTAAACTAAACTCAACTCAACTCAACTCAACTCAACTCAACTCAACTCAACTCAACTCAACTCAACTCAACTCAACTCAACTCAACTCAACTCAACTCAACTCAACTCAACTCAACTCAACTCAACTCAACTCAACTCAACTCAACTCAACTCAACTCAACTCAACTCAACTCAACTCAACTCAACTCAACTCAACTCAACTCAACTCAACTCAACTCAACTCAACTCAACTCAACTCAACTCAACTCAACTCAACTCAACTCAACTCAACTCAACTCAACTCAACTCAACTCAACTCAACTCAACTCAACTCAACTCAACTCAACTCAACTCAACTCAACTCAACTCAACTCAACTCAACTCAACTCAACTCAACTCAACTCAACTCAACTCAACTCAACTCAACTCAACTCAACTCAACTCAACTCAACTCAACTCAACTCAACTCAACTCAACTCAACTCAACTCAAGGTTTAGAGACTTACCCAACTTATCTTTCAGAATCATCCCTGCTGCCACCATAATAAATCAATAAACGAAGGCGTTTTATTTATCTTTGAACTAATGATTAACACGTGTTCCACTTTTTTTTCCTTATATTTCTTTCCAGCCTGCCTGCAACCCGTTCTCGAATGCTCTGTGCATCTGCCGGGCCAGTTTTGCACCGACTCGGAAAAGCGACTTTTACGACACCCATGTGTCAATTGAAGGCTAAACTGACCATTCCACCTTCTGTGTGAAATGAGAAATCGATTAATCTTTCGCGCCCGCTTCTCAGAAGTGATCCTTTCTAAAAAGGGGAAAACGATATTTGTTTTCGGCCAAATTGGACCGCCAGAAGTGTGCGGACAAAAAGCTACAAATTTTGGAGGAAAAAAAAAACAGGCAGATGCAACTTTTCGATTTTCAAGACGAATATCCCTTTGATGGTTTTAGAAGTAGCCGCGTGACATCGAGAGCGAAAAAAGGGATGGAAAATTGACTCCACACCAAATACGTTTTATATTGAGCGTGAAATTTTCGTTCAACGACGACGGGCTAAAGAAGAAAGATTTTCCACTTTTCCACACACCCATACGAAACATGCCACGCGCGCACCAGAAAATCCACTGCGGATAACAATCTGGGTGCTACTGTAGGTGGAATTGACTTTGGAATGCTTAAAACTTGCCAAAAATTGAAATTTTGAAGTTGTCATACAAAGTTGTCTAACTTTAGGCAAAAACGATCACTTGGCAGTGCATGTTGCCTAACTTCAGGCTAAATTATTTCTCAAAATCTCTTCAAAAGCAAAACTACACCATTTTACGGTAACCCTCCGGTGGCCACACGTGAAAAGGGGTCTCCGTCAACCCCCGGATGGGTGTCATCCGAGGCGAATTGAATGGCGTCATAAAATTGATACTTTGCAATGGAAAAATCGAACGAACCCAGAAAAAAAATCAGCTCAAAATCCCACAGAGCCTCGAAGGGATTTTGGGGTGGGGTGGGTACGACGCTGAAGCCACGTGGAAAATTGATCAACTTTCACAACTCGCGTGGCTTGAAAAGGAAAAAAAAGAGCGAAAAGAAAAGCCCCCCAGCTTGGGTTGGGAAAATTGAAAATAATACCATTCCGATAGATAACACAAGATCAGTGTGGCACAGACAAAAATGACAAAAATGACAAAAATGACAAAAATGACAAAAATGACAAAAATGACAAAAATGACAAAAATGACAAAAATGACAAAAATGACAAAAATGACAAAAATGACAAAAATGACAAAAATGACAAAAATGACAAAAATGACAAAAATGACAAAAATGACAAAAATGACAAAAATGACAAAAATGACAAAAATGACAAAAATGACAAAAATGACAAAAATGACAAAAATGACAAAAATGACAAAAATGACAAAAATGACAAAAATGACAAAAATTATGAAAATTACAAAAATTACAAAAATTACAAAAATTACAAAAATTACAAAAATTACAAAAATTACAAAAATTACAAAAATTACAAAAATTACAAAAATTACAAAAATTACAAAAATTACAAAAATTACAAAAATTACAAAAATTACAAAAATTACAAAAATTACAAAAATTACAAAAATTACAAAAATTACAAAAATTACAAAAATTACAAAAATTACAAAAATTACAAAAATTACAAAAATTACAAAAATTACAAAAATTACAAAAATTACAAAAATTACAAAAATTACAAAAATTACAAAAATTACAAAAATTACAAAAATTACAAAAATTACAAAAATTACAAAAAATTACAAAAATTACAAAAATTACAAAAATAACAAAAATTACAAAAATTACAAAAATTACAAAAATTACAAAAATTACAAAAATTACAAAAATTACAAAAATTACAAAAATCACAAAAATTACAAAAATTACAAAAATTACAAAAATTACAAAAATTACAAAAATTACAAAAATTACAAAAATTACAAAAATTACAAAAATTACAAAAATTACAAAAATAACAAAAATTACAAAAATTACAAAAATTACAAAAATTACAAAAATTACAAAAATTACAAAAATTACAAAAATTACAAAAATTACAAAAATTACAAAAATTACAAAAATTACAAAAATTACAAAAATTACAAAAATTAAAAAAATTACAAAAATTACAAAAATTACAAAAATTACAAAAATTACAAAAATTACAAAAATTACAAAAATTACAAAAATTACAAAAATTACAAAAATTACAAAAATTACAAAAATTACAAAAATTACAAAAATTACAAAAATTACAAAAATTACAGAAATTACAAAAATTACAAAAAATACAAAAATGACAAAAATGACAAAAATGACAAAAATGACAAAAATGACAAAAATGACAAAAATGACAAAAATGACAAAAATGACAAAAATGACAAAAATGACAAAAATGACAAAAATGACAAAAATGACAAAAATGACAAAAATGACAAAAATGACAAAAATGACAAAAATGACAAAAATGACAAAAATGACAAAAATGACAAAAATGACAAAAATGACAAAAATGACAAAAATGACAAAAATGACAAAAATGACAAAAATGACAAAAATTATGAAAATTACAAAAATTACAAAAATTACAAAAATTACAAAAATTACAAAAATTACAAAAATTACAAAAATTACAAAAATTACAAAAATTACAAAAATTACAAAAATTACAAAAATTACAAAAATTACAAAAATTACAAAAATTACAAAAATTACAAAAATTACAAAAATTACAAAAATTACAAAAATTACAAAAATTACAAAAATTACAAAAATTACAAAAATTACAAAAATTACAAAAATTACAAAAATTACAAAAATTACAAAAATTACAAAAATTACAAAAATTACAAAAATTACAAAAATTACAAAAATTACAAAAATTACAAAAATTACAAAAAATTACAAAAATTACAAAAATTACAAAAATTACAAAAATAACAAAAATTACAAAAATTACAAAAATAACAAAAATTACAAAAATTACAAAAATTACAAAAATTACAAAAATTACAAAAATCACAAAAATTACAAAAATTACAAAAATTACAAAAATTACAAAAATTACAAAAATTACAAAAATTACAAAAATTACAAAAATTACAAAAATTACAAAAATAACAAAAATTACAAAAATTACAAAAATTACAAAAATTACAAAAATTACAAAAATTACAAAAATTACAAAAATTACAAAAATTACAAAAATTACAAAAATTACAAAAATTACAAAAATTAAAAAAATTACAAAAATTACAAAAATTACAAAAATTACAAAAATTACAAAAATTACAAAAATTACAAAAATTACAAAAATTACAAAAATTACAAAAATTACAAAAATTACAAAAATTACAAAAATTACAAAAATTACAAAAATTACAAAAATTACAAAAATTACAAAAATTACAAAAATTACAGAAATTACAAAAATTACAAAAAATACAAAAATGACAAAAATGACAAAAATGACAAAAATGACAAAAATGACAAAAATGACAAAAATGACAAAAATGACAAAAATGACAAAAATGACAAAAATGACAAAAATGACAAAAATGACAAAAATGACAAAAATGACAAAAATGACAAAAATGACAAAAATGACAAAAATGACAAAAATGACAAAAATGACAAAAATGACAAAAATGACAAAAATGACAAAAATGACAAAAATGACAAAAATGACAAAAATGACAAAAATGACAAAAATGACAAAAATTACAAAAATTACAAAAATGACAAAAATGACAAAAATTACAAAAATTACAAAAATTACAAAAATTACAAAAATGACAAAAATGACAAAAATGACAAAAATGACAAAAATGACAAAAATGACAAAAATGACAAAAATGACAAAAATGACAAAAATGACAAAAATGACAAAAATGACAAAAATGACAAAAATGACAAAAATGACAAAAATGACAAAATTGACAAAAATGTCAATTTTGACAATTTTGACAATTTTGACAATTTTGACAATTTTGACACAATTTTGACACAATTTTGACACAATTTTGACACAATTTTGACACAATTTTGACAATTTTGACAATTTTGACAATTTTGACAATTTTGTCAATTTTGACAATTTTGACAATTTTGACAATTTTGACAATTTTGACAATTTTGACAATTTTGACAATTTTGACAATTTTGACAATTTTGACAATTTTGACAATTTTGACAATTTTGACAATTTTGACAATTTTGACAATTTTGACAATTTTGACAATTTTGACAATTTTGAGAAATTTGAGAATTTTGACAATTTTGTCAATTTTGACAATTTTGACAATTTTGACAATATTGACAATTTCGACAATTTTGACAATTTTGACAATTTTGACAATTTTGACAATTTTGACAATTTTGACAATTTTGACAATTTTGACAATTTTGACAATTTTGACAATTTTGACAATCTTGACAATTTTGAAAATTTTGACAATTTTGACAATTTTGACAATTTTGGCAATTTTGACAATTTTGACAATTTTGACAATTTTGACAATTTTGACAATTTTGACAATTTTGACAATTTTGACAATTTTGACAATTTTGACAATTTTGACAATTTTGACAATTTTGACAATTTTGACAATTTTGACAATTTTGACAATTTTGACAATTTTGACAATTTTGACAATTTTGACAATTTTGACAATTTTGACAATTTTGACAATTTTGACAATTTTGACAATTTTGACAATTTTGACAATTTTGACAATTTTGACAATTTTGACAATTTTGACAATTTTGACAATTTTGACAATTTTGACAATTTTGACAATTTTGACAATTTTGACAATTTTGACAATTTTGACAATTTTGACAATTTTGACAATTTTGACAATTTTGACGATTTTGACAATTTTGACAAGCCTGCCGAAACAAGGCAGAACAATTCCAAGCTCTGAGTGAGCTGATGATGAAGTACATCTACAACGGATAAGCTGTCTTGTGCAGCGAAGTTTTCGACGTCAACAGACAAAACAAACTGTGATTTAGTTTTAAGCTTTTTCTATTTCTATCCTTTTCCTTAGCAAATCTCGAAGGTTTTTTTTTTTATTTTTCCTTCTCTTGCCAAATCCATTGTTAGAATATCCAATTACATCTAAATGAATTATAGTGTAAACCATAGTTGAAAGGAACTCCAAAACTCTATTAGGTTATAAGAAACACGAAATTGTAAATTGATTATTTGCTAATAAACACTAATTGAATTGAATTGAATTGACAATTTTGACAATTTTGACAATTTTGACAATTTTGACAATTTTGACAATTTTGACAATTTTGACAATTTTGTTAATTTTGACAATTTTGACAATTTTGACAATTTTGACAATTTTGTCATTTTTGTCATTTTTGTCATTTTTGTAATTTTTTAGTTTTGACAATTTTGACAATTTTGACAATTTTGACAATTTTGACAATTTTGACAATTTTGACAATTTTGACAATTTTGACAATTTTGACAATTTTGACAATTTTGACAATTTTGACAATTTTGACAATTTTGACAATTTTGACAATTTTGACAATTTTGACAATTTTGACAATTTTGACAATTTTGACAATTTTGACAATTTTGACAATTTTGACAATTTTGACAATTTTGACAATTTTGACAATTTTGACAATTTTGACAATTTTGACAATTTTGACAATTTTGACAATTTTGACAATTTTGACAATTTTGACAATTTTGACAATTTTGACAATTTTGACAATTTTGACAATTTTGACAATTTTGACAATTTTGACAATTTTGACAATTTTGACAATTTTGACAATTTTGACAATTTTGACAATTTTGACAATTTTGACAATTTTGACAATTTTGACAATTTTGACAATTTTGACAAAATTTATTAAATGTTGTACCTCTGTTTGTTTGTGAGCAATTTTCTCAGGGTGGGTTCCGAACTTGCCACAGAGTCTTTTGGCTGGGGAATCGAAGCTTCGGAAAAGCACGTAAATAAATTTCCCAGAGATAACGAAGGATCTCAATAAAAAAAAGAAAAGAAAACAGTGACTTAGTCGACGGAAACAGAATAAAAAAAATCGAGAAACCCAGTAAACGGTGGTGGGATTCGTGGTATTTTTCTAAGGTCTTATTCGTGGCATTTTATCGGGCTTGCTATCTTTATTGCGGATCACGCCGAGGCTAAGCTCTCAACTTTTGATCTCTTTTGTGACTCTGTCTTTTCCCATCCGGGGGGAAAAACCTCTGGGAGGAGTCAATTTTCGCGGAATCGTTTTGGCGGGAAATGGTTCGCGCAAAAGTCAAATTCAATGCCACCGCTGCTTTGTGGATTTGGAAAATGGGGTTTTTCCCGGAAGGAGATGCGCTTTGGGAGTATGAATCGAATTTACGTAGCTCGATGTAACAATAGATGTGTTCGAATTTTTAGATTTCGAGCTTTCTTGAAATTTTCATTGAAAACTATGTTCTCAAGATGATATAAATCCATTACATTCAATTAAATTGTTTAATAAAATGGTTAGAAAAATCAAAATAAACCTTTCCCTCAACTACCTTAAAAAAAGCCGTTACCTTGCACCCGAACCGTATCGAATTTCCTTCGAAACCACGCTCTAATTGACACAAAACGGCTTCGCAACCTTGTTTGAACCTCGTTCAATAAGCTAATGAGCGCCGTTTTATGTTGCAGTAAACACAGTTTTCGCTGCTAAACTCTTTCGTTTCCCCTGCTTTCACTCTGGAGGGAAAAAAATCGGACCACCCCATCATCGATGACAACCGACCCCTCCAAAATTCACCCCTTTTCCGTTGCCAGGTCTGCCGGTGCCCAGGATTTGATGGCCAAATCATCGGATTTGAAATTGTTACTCTTCTTTTGGGATTATCTTTGCACAGATGAAAATGTAAAATTTCAGAAGCTGTTTTTTTTGTAAATTTCATAAAATTGATGTAATTTTACATAAACGAGAAATTGCAACGGAAAAGATGAAAATTTGACTCCGCTAATGTAATTTTACATGTTTTTGAGGTAAAATTACAATTCTGCATACACAGAATTGTGTAATTTTACATCAGAAATTATGTAAAATTTCATCACCAAGGTGATCTTTCCATTATTTTTATTGTAATTTAATTTTACGGACAAATTTATGTAAAATTACATCAATTTAGAATAAAACTAATGGTGAAATTTGTTGATTAAAATTAATAAATATTTTCACAGTGCCAAATCAAACCCAAAACTGTCACCCTATCATGTTTCGAATCAGTAGCAGCGGAACCAAACAGAATAAAAGAAGCAGAAGAAGTTGGTGAGTGTGTAACTTTAATAGCATATCCTATTTTCAAGCTGGATTAGAAAGAACCCAGAACCCAGAAGCCCAGAAGGCGAGACTCCGGAATTCGGGGTGTTTTCGGTGGCGGTGGGAAGCACCACCTATCGCTGCAATATGTTCCATCTGATATCGAATTAGCCAAAATAAAATGGGAGACAAAAGAGGTAAATGTAATCACTTAGCAGTGTGAAAATTTTCTAAGCTTAGTTTTTTTTTAAATTAAAAATGAAAAAAAATTCACGTGGTTTATGAATGGCCCATATTTGTCTTCATAATTTTTGATTCTGATCAATTTCCACTCAACAAATCACAAACCAATCAAAGTAGTCCAACTTTTTTCTGCACTCGCGTCAAACGTCATCCCCACATTCAAAATGGCGACCGGAACGATGGACGAGCTGCTGCAGGAGCTGAACTACGACTTTAACTTTATGGTGCACGAAATCCGCACCTTGATGGGCCGGCTAAAGCTGTCCGAGCGGCGGGTTGTGGAGGCGTGGGTTCACAAGCTAGCCGGCGCCAACCAAACCCTGGAGGAGGTGCAGCTGCGGAACGACTTTCTGTTCTACCTGGCGCGGAACTGCGAACAGGGCGCCCTGCTGCCCCCATTCGATCAGCAACCCCCGCCGGGGTACGTGCTCAACTCGGCGCATTTGATGGTGAGGTTTGGCAAATGGTCACCTTGAACAAGCAACTAATCTTGAACACGCTTTTCAGCCTAATTTCGGGTCGGAAATGACGGGAGAAGCGGCGTCCAAACCGGTGTACGAGGCGTACACGGAATCGGCCGGAGGAGCGTCACGGAGGGCCGAGTTGTTCAAGCGATCGCCGGACGGTGGGGCGTTCTTGGTGTCGCAACCAGTTCCACGATGTGGAGCGTTTTGCTATTTGGCTATTGTGAGCAAACATCAGAATCCGTGATTTGAAGCAAAGTTTCCAAAATTGTGTTGTAAACGTTTTATTAATTGATGAAATATATTTTATTCAATCTAATTTTATTGGTGGTTGCAGGATTCGTCGAATCAGCTGCTAAACAAATCGAGCAAAATTTGAAGTTTTCTGTCGGATTTTCATCAGATTTTCTCATCAAATTTTCTTAAATTTTATGAATGGAAATTGAGCTAATAAACAATAAAATTTCAGTAAAATTAACAGATATTAAATAAGACCAAGAATGGCAAAATTGTCAAAATTGTCAAAATTGTCAAAATTGTCAAAATTGTCAAAATTGTCAAAATTGTCAAAATTGTCAAAATTGTCAAAATTGTCAAAATTGTCAAAATTGTCAAAATCGTCAAAATTGTCAAAATTGTCAAAATTGTCAAAATTGTCAAAATTGTCAAAATTGTCAAAATTGTCAAAATTGTCAAAATTGTCAAAATTGTCAAAATTGTCAAAATTGTCAAAATTGTCAAAATTGTCAAAATTGTCAAAATTGTCAAAATTGTCAAAATTGTCATAATTGTCAAAATTGTCAAAATTGTCCAAATTGTCAAAATTGTCAAAATTGTCAAAATTGTCAAAATTGCCAAAATTGTCAAAATTGTCAAAATTGTCAAAATTGTCAAAATTGTCAAAATTGTCAAAATTGTCAAAATTGTCAAAATTGTCAAAATTGTCAAAATTGTCAAAATTGTCAAAATTGTCAAAATTGTCAAAATTGTCCAAATTGTCAAAATTGTCAAAATTGTCAAAATTGTCAAAATTGTCAAAATTGTCAAAATTGTCAAAATTGTCAAAATTGTCAAAATTGTCAAAATTGTCAAAATTGTCGAAATTGTCAAAATTGTCAAAATTGTCGAAATTGTCAAAATTGCCAAAATTGTCAAAATTGTCAAAATTGTCAAAATTGTCAAAATTGTCAAAATTGTCAAAATTGTCAAAATTGTCAAAATTGTCAAAATTGTCAAAATTGTCAAAATTGTCAAAATTGTCAAAATTGTCAAAATTGTCAAAATTGTCAAAATTGTCAAAATTGTCAAAATTGTCAAAATTGTCAAAATTGTCTAAAAGGACAAAAAGGACACAAATTGTCAAAATTGTCAAAATTGTCAAAATTGTCAAAATTGTCAAAATTGTCAAAATTGTCAAAATTGTCAAAATTGTCTAAAAGGACAAAAAGGACACAAATTGTCAAAATTGTCAAAATTGTCAAAAATGACAAAAATGACAAAAATGACAAAAATGACAAAAATGACAAAAATGACAAAAATGACAAAAATGACAAAAATGACAAAAATGACAAAAATGACAAAAATGACAAAAATGACAAAAATGACAAAAATGACAAAAATGACAAAAATGACAAAAATGACAAAAATGACAAAAATGACAAAAATAACAAAAATGACAAAAATGACAAAAATGACAAAAATGACAAAAATGACAAAAATGACAAAAATGACAAAAATGACAAAAATGACAAAAATGACAAAAATGACAAAAATGACAAAAATGACAAAAATGACAAAAATGACAAAAATGACAAAAATGACAAAAATGACAAAAATGACAAAAATGACAAAAATGACAAAAATGACACAAATGACACAAATGACACAAATGACACAAATGACACAAATGACAAAAATGACAAAAATGACAAAAATGACAAAAATGACAAAAATGACAAAAATGACAAAAATGACAAAAAATGACAAAAATGACAAAAATGACAAAAATGACAAAAATGACAAAAATGACAAAAATGACAAAAATGACAAAAATGACAAAAATGACAAATATGACAAATATGACAAAAATGACAAAAATGACAAAAATGACAAAAATGACAAAAATGACAAAAATGACAAAAATGACAAAAATTGCAAAAATTGCAAAAATAACAAAAATTACAAAAATTACAAAAATTACAAAAATTACAAAAATTACAAAAATTACAAAAATTACAAAAATTACAAAAATTACAAAAATTACAAAAATGACAAAAATTACAAAAAATACAAAAATTACAAAAATTACAAAAAATACAAAAATTACAAAAATTACAAAAATTACAAAAATTACAAAAATTACAAAAATTACAAAAATTACAAAAATTACAAAAATTACAAAAATTACAAAAATTACAAAAATTACAAAAATTACAAAAATTACAAAAATTACAAAAATTACAAAAATTACAAAAATTACAAAAATGACAAAAATTACAAAAAATACAAAAATTACAAAAATTACAAAAATGACAAAAATGACAAAAATGACAAAAATGACAAAAATGACAAAAATGACAAAAATGACAAAAATGACAAAAATGACAAAAATGACACAAATGACACAAATGACACAAATGACACAAATGACACAAATGACAAAAATGACAAAAATGACAAAAATGACAAAAATGACAAAAATGACAAAAATGACAAAAAATGACAAAAATGACAAAAATGACAAAAATGACAAAAATGACAAAAATGACAAAAATGACAAAAATGACAAATATGACAAATATGACAAAAATGACAAAAATGACAAAAATTACAAAAATTACAAAAATTACAAAAATGACAAAAATGACAAAAATGACAAAAATGACAAAAATGACAAAAATGACAAAAATGACAAAAATGACAAAAATGACAAAAATGACAAAAATGACAAAAATGACAAAAATGACAAAAATGACAAAAATGACAAAAATGACAAAAATGACAAAAATGACAAAAATGACAAAAATGACAAAAATGACAAAAATGACAAAAATGACAAAAATGACAAAAATGACAAAAATGACAAAAATGACAAAAATGACAAAAATGACAAAAATGACAAAAATGACAAAAATGACAAAAATGACAAAAATGACAAAAATGACAAAAATGACAAAAATGACAAAAATGACAAAAATGACAAAAATGACAAAAATGACAAAAATGACAAAAATGACAAAATTGACAAAAAATACTTTTTTGATGTTTTGTTGTATTGTCGTTTTGATGTTTTGTTGTTTTGTTGTTTTGTTGTTTTGTTGTTTTGTTGTTTTGTTGTTTTGTTGTTTTGTTGTTTTGTTGTTTTGTTGTTTTGTTGTTTTGTTGTTTTGTTGTTTTGTTGTTTTGTTGTTTTGTTGTTTTGTTGTTTTGTTGTTTTGTTGTTTTGTTGTTTTGTTGTTTTGTTGTTTTGTTGTTTTGTTGTTTTGTTGTTTTGTTGTTTTGTTGTTTTGTTGTTTTGTTGTTTTGTTGTTTTGTTGTTTTGTTGTTTTGTTGTTTTGTTGTTTTGTTGTTTTGTTTTTTTTGTTGTTTTGTTGTTTTGTTGTTTTGTTGTTTTGTTGTTTTGTTGTTTTGTTGTTTTGTTATTTTGTTGTTTTGTTGTTTTGTTGTTTTGTTGTTTTGTTGTTTTGTTGTTTTGTTGTTTTGTTGTTTTGTTGTTTTGTTGTTTTGTTGTTTTGTTGTTTTGTTGTTTTGTTGTTTTGTTGTTTTGTTGTTTTGTTGTTTTGTTGTTTTGTTGTTTTGTTGTTTTGTTGTTTTGTTGTTTTGTTGTTTTGTTGTTTTGTTGTTTTGTTGTTTTGTTGTTTTGTTGTTTTGTTGTTTTGTTGTTTTGTTGTTTTGTTGGCAATTTTGACAATTTTGACAATTTTGACAATTTTGACAATTTTGACAATTTTGACAATTTTGACAATTTTGACAATTTTGACAATTTTGACAATTTTGACAATTTTGACAATTTTGACAATTTTGACAATTTTGACAATTTTGACAATTTTGACAATTTTGACAATTTTGACAATTTTGACAATTTTGACAATTTTGACAATTTTGACAATTTTGACAATTTTGACAATTTTGACAATTTTGACAATTTTGACAATTTTGACAATTTTGACAATTTTGACAATTTTGACAATTTTGACAATTTTGACAATTTTGACAATTTTGACAATTTTGACAATTTTGACAATTTTGACAATTTTGACAATTTTGACAATTTTGACAATTTTGACAATTTTGACAATTTTGACAATTTTGTCAATTTTGACAATTTTGACAATTTTGACAATTTTGACAGTTGTAATAGCTTGCAAATTGGCATGGTATTTTGCATTTAAATGCAATACCTTTTCTCAAAACTAGAAAGGTAATCGCAAAATCGTAATCGGAAGAAGCCCGATTTGATTCTCAACGCAAAACAAGGAAAAAAAGAAAAAAAGCTGAACATTAGGCCGCTTTCCGATTCTCGATCGGTGAGTGAAAATTTATGTTTTCATTTGGTGCACACATTTCTGTGCAAAAATAAAGGGGTGTGCTGGAAAAAAACAAGAGGGTTGTGTAATTCGAGTTTTTTTTTTCGTCCTCTCCGGACCAAGTTCTCGACCCTCTCTCGACAACATCTTTAAGCCCACAACTGTGCCCAACATTTTACGGCCGGAAAATGTGCTACCACTCTGTGTTTCGGCTTTGGGCTGGGTGCTGGAAAAACCAAGAGGGTTTGGTTCTGGGGTTGTTGTCGGTGGTCTCGATATTGGGGTTGATTCTGGTGGGTGCCGGCTTGGGTTTTGCAAGTTGTTGGATTGAGGGGGTTCATAAGATGAGGTTTATGAGCGAATGCGTCAATTTTGCTATTAGTTAGTTTATGATTAAATTTTTTGAGGGTGAGAAAAATTTCCAATAATTGCCTGCAACCAAAAAGAGGATACTCAATCCAACCTCAATATAATCAAAAGTCAGCTCAACTTCCGGCCACGAATAGCCTCAATTCGTTCCCAGAAGCCAGCACGATTCTAATTAAAACTTTAAAATGCACCATATTGCTCGATTCCGCAAACCAGTTTCTTATAAATAAATCCATTTTTCCAAGTGGTTGCCACTTTGCGTGTTCGCCGCAGTCTTATTGGTTGGCCTCAATCAGGTCAAGAAAAAGAATCCTTCTTTTTATAAACAAAAAAAAACTTACGTTGGCGCATCCTTTCTTGCTCGTGGAAGCCCCCACCCCAAAACTCAATCAAAAGACGCTGTTTGGTTAAAATTTCAATTTCCGGCTGCCCGCCATTTCGAAACAACCTGACACTTTCGGCCGAATCTTGGCTGGCACAAATTTTGGGCGCGAACGTCTTGAGTGACTTTTTGAGGAAAACCCCCCTCCACAAACAAAAAAAACTATCTTCAAAACAGAAGGGGAAGTTTTCCCCACACCATTGTTTGCCATTTTTCCAGCCCAAAGTGACAAATGATCAGTGAACCACGGAAAGCCAGCTAGGCAGCCAGCAAAACGGATGCAACGAAGCGTTTGATTTGTGTGTTTGGGTGGGGAATGTGGGGAGGAGAGTTAGGGGGGAGGAAGGTGAGGGCAGAAAATAACCGACAACCGGAAATTGTAGGTGTGCAAAACGAGGAAAACTTGAAAAACGTGCGCGCATTTTTTACACGTTCAATGGGAATGGTGTGCAATATTAGGCGTTGGGAAGTGCATTGAGAGAGGTAGAAGTGGGAAGGGGGGAAGTCTTTCTTTATTGTTTTCTTTTATTCGATTTTTTTTTGCAATGTTAACCTCCTTCCTGGTTGCGTTTGTTTACTCATGTTTACCTCATTGTTTTGTACAATTCTCTTATTTTTTTTAAAGAGTGCACCAGATTATAACTTTTTATTCTAATAATAAAATAAATGCCAATTATATGCTGCCCAGTACAACTCAATTTATACCGTAAAACGGGTGACTTTGATAGGTTTTTCCGCAAAAAGAAGAGCTCAAATTTAATAAGTATGGAATGCTATGGAATCATAATGACCATGGTAGAGAAGTGTTCAAAGTAGAAGTTTTCATAAATTTTTTGAAAAGTTTAAATTGTTAATTAACTATAATTATGAAAATGTGAATGAATAACATTATTTTTTCTCAACGAACATGATTTCAAATCGGAACAAAAGGAATGCATTTTTCGGATTCTTTGGGCAATTTTCCATTAGGAGAAGGTGAAAAAATTTGTGAATAATTAATATTAAGTGTTTTTGAAATATAATTAAAAAAAACTTCAAATTTAAAGGCATGTGCAAATTCAGTTTAAAATGTAATAACAATCGATTGTTTTATAAACAAAACTTTTTTAAAAAGGTTTTTAGGCAAAATTCTGACTTTTTAACAATTTTACCTATAATTTATATATATTTTGTTAATAAACTTAGTTAACTTAATAAAACACTGTTTTTTTAAAGCTTTATCAGCAACCAAAGTGTTAAATTAACTGACGTGAAAATAAAGTTAGAACGCCATAAATCCGATTTTAAAAAGAAAAACTATGACTTTCAAAGTCACCCCGGAATTCGAACTAAGAATTTTGTTATAATCATATTTTTAAACACTGTTGAAAGATTTTTTTTAAATATTGCATGAACATTGTGTGGGCTACCCCAGTACATGTTTTTAAAATAATAATCTTGAGAAAAACCTTACCAGTTGAAAAATATTCTGGAAATAAATTGAAACCCAATCAATGTCACCCCGGTTTATGGTATACCTAAATATTCGTAAAATCTGTTGAAGGAATTTTCTAAGCCATTTGGTGTGTTCGACAAAGTTGCAGGTATTTTGATGTATATTCCGTAAAAAAGGCACACGAATTTGTTTTGTGCTGATCAACTTTTTTCACAAAAAAAAACAAATTCATAAAATCCTTATTTTTTGAATTTTTGGATTGTTTTAGGAGGAAAAACGCTACTTTTGAGCCATAGGAAAGTATGTTAAAAAAATCGCTTAGTAATGATTTTTTATTTGTTTTTTTGGAAAAAATATAAATGCTATCAAAAAAAATCTAAGCTATTTAAAATAAAATCCAATTTGCCTTCGAAAAGTTCACCGATTTTTTGGTAAAGTGCACCATTTTCAAGATATATGTAGCCACTTAAAGTTTAATGTTAACTGAAAAATTTCTAAAATAGTGTCCATGATTGTCCATTCCTGAAAATATTTTGTTGAAAAGTTCAGAATTTTTTTAATAAAATTGCCCAAGAGACAAGAAAATTTAAGCTTTTAGAGCGAGTCCACGAACAGGGCATACCCCTTTGTATGGGATGTCGTTTGGACCTCACCAATCTGCCAGTATAGAGCATCCCAATTGGTTAAATCTAAAGGGAGTTTTTGGCATTTTAGTGAAAAAATAGCATAATTTTCAAACTCAAATAAAAAAGTGTTCCATTCAGATATCAACTCGGTTCGACCTGCAGTTTGTAGGGGAGGTCTGGGACTACCATCTGAAACTGAGAACGCTTTGGGTAAGGCAGTTTAACATATTAAATAGGGGAAGGTGGGGCAAGACGACCATATGGGGCAAGAGGAACAATCGCTCGTACGGCCGTAATTTTTACAATTTTGATTGTTTCCAGTATGAGGAATTGTTGCTAGCAATGCAATTAGCTGATTCTACTACCACGTAACCACCAAAACGACGTAAACGCCATGGGGCATAAGATTTAATGAAGTTTTTTACAAAACCTTTGTTTTCTTATAATATTTGGATAGTACAAAATAAGGCTTAGTGTTCGTTTTAAGGCTCATTTTATAAAAATAATATTTTTCCTAGATCAGTAGTGTCCCTACCAATGACTTGCACCTATTATAAAGTATGATTTACCTTTTGGTTATTTTTGTTGAGAGCTTTTAATAAATCTTGTGCAGGTGGGGCAAGTGTACCATATGGATTTTTAGTATGGAAAAAATTACGAATTGCTGCAGCAACATATTTTATTGGGAAATAAAAACATAAAAGTACTTAAAAACTGATAAACAATTGTTAAAAAAAATTGTCCCTGAAAAATATAGTGATATTATGAAAATTTCCATTTATTCATCTTAGTAATAATTTTTTTTCGTGAAAACGATCAAATTTTTAGTAAAATATTATTATTTAATCTAAAAATGAAATAAACGTTTCAAATACATTCTAATCTGATGTATTTAAGTGATAAAAGTTCAATTGTTAGCAAATTAACATGTTGTTTCATGCATTGTTCATCTTGCCCCAACGAGTTGTTCGTCTTGCCCCACTAGTTGAGAAAAACGTACGGAAAATCAAAATTTTTAAAATCAGTTTTTTACATTTAAAAACAGATTTTTTTAAAGACTTGTTCTATCAAAGTCTTAGACAAGACCTGGAATAAGATGATTTTAAAAAAATCCGACAGATTTTTTAAGGTTTTTGATGGGTTATAACGAGCATTTCCTTAGCTTGTTACACTTGCCCCACTTTCCCCTAGACACTTTTACTTTTAGTGAATTTTTTGGTTGTACATTTTTGCTCGGGGGACCCCTTAGATCAAATTTTCCGGTGATAATTTTATCATATTCGTGTTCCTGAGACAATTTCACAATAGAAACATACATAAAAATGTTTATTTTCATCAATTTTAACCCTTTAAAAAATGAATGTTATGAAAAATTAAGAAGCTGCTTTTTTCTGGTGTCATCTAGTATCCTTGGAAACGAACTTGATTTTCAATAAATGTGAATCGAAGATTTTGTTTAACTTTTATTTTTTAAAGGGTTAAAATTGATGAAAATAAACATTTTTATGCATGTTTCTATTGTGAAATTGTCTCAGAAACACGAATATGATAAAATTATCACCGGAAAATTTGAACTAAGGGGTCCCCCGAGCGAAAATGTACAACCAAAAAATTCACTAAAATTAAAAGTGTCTATTTAATATGTTAAACTGCCTTACCCAAAGCGTTCTCGGTTTCAGATGGTAGTCCCAGACGTCCCCTACAAGCTGCAGGTCGAACCGATTTGATATTTGGATGGAACACTTTTTTATTTGAGTTTGAAAATTATGCTATTTTTCACTAAAATGCCAATAACTCCCTTTAGATTTAACCAATTGGGATGCTCTATACTGCATTTTGTTGCAATTTTTAAGCCCTTTCAGATGCATCTTGAATTTTGCCTTTTTAAGATTTTTGACGTTTTTGAACCTTCAAATTTTGTGTCCCGATTTGCCCAACTTCCCGTTGACCTAATGTGCTCATATTTTGGCCAGATGCTAGTTTTATATGTACAAACAACCCCTGAAAATTTCAGGGAGATTGGTGAGGTCGATGCGAGATGCGTATGCTTTGCTCGTGGACTCGCTCTTAAGTCTCATCCAAACATTCCCATATTTTCTAATGCTAATATCTTAGCAACGAATGGTCAAATTTTCAATCATGGAAAATGAAACATTTTTTTTAATTGTTTGTCAAAACTAACATTTCTAAAGAGACAAACATTTAATATTACGATTGATTTGTAACATGTGACCTTATGTTAGGGACAAATAAGATAATTTTCAGTCATTTAAAGTTAATTAAGATGAGAAGTTATTTTTTGATTTTTTTTTTAGCTGTTAAGAATAGTCCTTTGCTTAAAACATCTGATTAATCAGAAATCCCCCAGCTCTAGAAGCAGAAAACAAAGAAAAACCCCATTGATATACAAAATTGTTGGCAAATTTATTTCTCCATAATATTTTTTAGAGTATTAATGGGTAAATATTGAACAAATTTGCTCATATTTGGCTCGGAGGCTTTAAATACCCCAAATAACTAAATTCAACTCGCAGAGCAAAGTTTTGTAAAAAAGTTCTATATTCTTAGCATCCTTATATAAAGCTGCCTTATTTGTATAAAAATTTTTGCGTGGAAACCAAAAATGAGCCATTTTCCCAAAATCTAGTGAATTTATAGTACACATTATCTTTGAAAATAGAAGGCATTTTGTATCACTATTTTGTGCATAAGAGTCTCTATTAAATGTTGGCAGTACATACAAGACGGCAATTAAAATATTCAGCAATCTGAAAGGGATCTGAAAGTCTTCGGCAAACTTGTAGGAATTGCTTTGGACTGCTCAGAAAAACAAACTTGATTTTTTTAGTTTCAAAAAACGAACCTAAAGAATTGCTCAAAATAGCCACATTTGAAAAAAAAATCTTTTTGAATATGTTTCAGATGACAATAAATGCAAAATGCTATTGCTCAACTAGATAAAAACTCATTTGGCCTTGCCAATTTTTCAAATACAAAATCATGATTTGCGAAAACTGTGAACAAATAGTTGACAAGTTTTCTTCGACTTATTTTTAGGTGTGTAACATCAAATTTTCAATCAAAAAGCGCTTAAAAGAAATTTAGATATAGAGCACCTTTTTAAAGCTATAGCCACAATTTTTGTTAAATATAAACTTGATTTTTTTTACATGTAAATGTCATTAAAAAGCTTTACAGTACGATGCCTCTGTGCTATCTTGTACTAAGCATGCTGGGATTCCTATCTAGTCAGTATAAAAGGAGGCATCGAATACCTGAAAATGAATTCTAGGGTAAATTTTTTTAGGCGTTAAATATTACGATCCTTCGAATATAATATTTTTAATTTAAATTATTTAAATAAAAAAGTGAGGTGAGGTGAGGTGGCAAACTGCTTGCGGAGTTCTTGGTTTTTTTTCACAGACTGCTGCCACGAGCATCCAAAAAAAGAATAAAAAAAGAACATCAGTAGAGGTGTTTTTTTCAACGAGAAAACCAGATTTTTTTGAAAGTTTTTTGCTTTTAAAATTAAAACATTTGAAAAGGCCCAAAAATAATAATCATTGACCACATCATTTTTGAATTCTGCAGAAACTTGTGGAGAGTTGCTTGGACAAAATAATGATGCCAAATATTTCGTTTATTATAGAAACAGTTGGAAAAAGTACATAAATACCAAATTTTATCCGAATCAAAAACACAAAAAAAATTTGTTGTCCGAAGTTTCACAAAATTGCTGAATAGTCTTTCTTTTGCTTGGTAAGAATTTTATAATTCTTAAAAAAAACGTACTGTTATTGCAATTGGAAATGCAATTAAAATCACGATTTTTTTTTCTTTAAAACAATTCAAAAGTGTTCATATCGTTGTCAACAAAATGGTCATCAAATCGCACCTCCTCATTGTTGTCATTCCCCAACACAAACCTTTAGTAACAGTTGAAAAGAACAAAAACAAAACTAAAATAAAAACCCCTCAAAGCCCCCTTTTGCAGGCTTACAGTCAACCAACGGCAGCAGCTGCCAAGTGGTGGCACGTGAAAACTGTTTACGCTTTGTCCACCCAAAACGGCGCGGCGTGTCGTTGTTGTTCTTCTTGGGCAAACTTTACCAAAGCCAGGCCAACGAACAGCCACTTCCGTCCGCAGAGCCCGGCGTGACGGCGCGCGGTTGACGTTTTTTACCCCCGGTGCACACACTAAGCGGTCACCGGCCACACCTCCCTCTTTGACACGGAAAGTGTGGACATAGGAAAGTTGAAAAAATTTTGTTGGAACGAGATTTGAAGCTAGGATCGAAGGGTTGGAGGCGGCGCGCTAGCCAACTGAGCTAATTTCCATTTTTTCAAATTTAATTCTTCCGTTCAAAGAATTTTCCTCGATTTGCTTCAGCTGAGCTCTAAAAAGAGAAAACTTCAAGCAATGTTCGCGAGACTGCTGCTGGGTGGTGGATCGGTGTTAGGTGTAAAAACAATGAAATTTTCCAACAATAATTGGTTTTGAGCCTGGGTGTGGTGCACCAGGTGGAACGCAGCACAGTGACTTGGGGAACAATGCCGCCTGTTGGTTGGATGGAAGTCCACAAACAGGCACGGAAGGTGGCCATTTTTCCGCACAATTAACACCGCAGAAGTTAAACAGAAAGTTTTGTACTAGAAAAGGGGGAGAGACTTTGAATTGAGTTCAGGTGATTTACCGATCGTGGAGTGTATTATTTCGAAAAACTTGAACTTCACGTAATTCTAGCTCGAACGAAAAACAAACAAAACTGCCACTAATATTCAATTAACATCTTCGAGGGGCTGCCAACCGTGATCATCCATCACTTGAAATTCCCTTAAGGAAGAGTGCTAATCCAGCAAACAAAAAAAAAGAACCCTCAAAGAAAACCCGGCGTGGTGGTTAACAGCGGAACGAATTAACTAAGCACTAATTAGACGTTACCTTAAAAAGGAGAGCAGAACAGAGAAAAAACTTCTTTTCCCGAAAACGCCTCACGGTGTTAAAAAAAGCTTCTAATTATGATTGCACCCAGGAGAAGTGAAGCGAAATTAAAGAGGGCCGGTGGCGCAAAACAAACGCAACTCCCGGACGGGAACGAAACACGGATCCTAATCCAATTTAAGGGATCATAATTTTACCTGGAAGACCGTGGTGGCGGCTTCCTTTTTTTTATTTGTACTGTTAACTTGGTGCAAAAGATAATGAAGATGCCCTCGTGAGAAGAGTGGCCTGGGGGAGTATTTTGAGGAAATGCTGGAGGGTTGGAAACGTGGTTGGTTGTGGAGATTAGCTTTGAAGATTTGAAGAAGCTAAAAAAAAAACAAATGGACTAAAAGCAAAAACAAAATTTCAAGACATTCTGAAATTAAAATAATGCTAATAAAAGTATCAATTAAAATTCGATATATTTTGAAATTTTTTGGCATTTTGGCAGCTTAAAAAAAGTAAGGTCGTTTCAAATATTTTTTGAAGTTTATGTCCCTCGACTCTGACCAAAGTCGAAAGGGGAGGTCAAAAAAATAAAAAAGTTTAAAAATTAAATTCACGAGCCACGGTTTTAAAATTTGAATGAAAAAGTGTTTAAAAATGCATTATACACCTGTTCAGTTGTTTTGCACTCATTAGTTGCCAAAATATCTAAGAATTGACGACAATTTATTTTTATTGCAAAAAATAGTTTTTGCGGTGCTGTACATTGTAATTTCATAAAAGTTCAAAATACTTTTAAACGAGCCTAAACATGCTAAATATGATTATCAATGCAGAAAATGCGTTTTAGATTGTTTTTAAGGGGTGTTGCAACATAAACTTTCAAAAATATTTGCAACGGCCTAAAAAGCAAAAAAAAAATTATTTGGACTTTTTTAAAAGTACTACTAAATCATTTAGCAGTGTTTTTTTTTGTTGCAATTTTGATTGGATTGCTGGTATTCAAAGTACAGCCTCTGGAAGCTTAAAAATTCTAAAAAAAATCTCAATGTTCATTGAACATTCTATTTGCCCTCCCCCTTTAAAATTTCTCCAAAATGGGGGGGGCAAGAAAATTAAATTTACCTAAATTCAATTGTTAATAGAAAAAAAACCTGAAAAGTCGATTGTTAATTATGTAGAATTTATTGTATAATGCTTATTTATGAATATTTATTTCAAATAAAGACTTAGTAATGTTATTACAAATTATGAATTTCGGAACAACAAAACGTTATATGTAGAAAAAAATTACATGAATTCATTGATATTTTGCAAATTTTTGATAGTAGCAAAACTGTAATTAAGTATTTTGTCATACTTATTGTTTCAAAATTTCGAAAATCTGGTTTAAAATTAAGTTTTTTTTAAATATTTCAGAAGCCTCAATCATCCAAAGTTCGATTTATTATAGGTTTGAGAGTTGGATAATCGAATTATGATCAAAAAATTCTTCGTGTTTATTTCATTTTCTTACTTTTATCATCTTACACGAGATCTGCAATTCCATTTTAGTAAAGTTTGAATGGTTCATGTTCATCACCTATAGAGGGTGGCAATTCTCGAGATTTTCAATTTCCCAGGAATCGAGAGTTGAACTTGGCAATTTCCCGGGAATTCCCGGGAACTTTTTTTTTAGTACGCCAACAGTGTCAAAAATTTAAAATGAATACTAATAAATTTGTTTTATTTAAATGAATTCAGTTACTGTTAATTCATACTAATTCTAAGAAACGTTAATATAAGCAGCCTCATTGTTTTGAGGAACTATATAAAACTTTTGATTTTTTTTTCTGAATCTGCAAAAACAAAATCGTTTCTTGAGTTTTTTAAGACTCAAAATTGTAGTTTAAAATATTTACGAATCTTAATTTGCACTGAGTGATTTTTCAAAAGGTTCACAAACTTGTTATTAGATTTTTGAAAAAAATAACAAAGATAGCTTATATATTATTTTCCATTATCGGGAATTTGGCAATATGATAAACAACGACTCAAAGCAACAAATTAAATTGTTTTTATTTGTAATTTTTAAGTTAAAAATTAAATATTCATTGAAGAAATATTTACAGTTATCAGGAAAACCCAACTGTTCACAAAAAAATAGATTGGATTGCAATGCTCAAGAGAAGATATGGAAATTGAACTTAACTTGAAAAAGCAAAAAAAAAAATTAGAAAAAAAATATTTGAAAATAAAACATTTGATTTTATATCTGGGGTGTAACTGCTAAATAATTTTTAAGGTAAATTTTGGGGTCCACCTTTTTTTGGCTTCTCTAAATTATAGTTATTGAAATTTTTGACAAGTTAAAATTTACACTTTCTGAATAAGAAGATTAGAAAAACATTGGTTTATTCGAACTTGAACATCGAACATTGGACATTCAATGTTCTAAACACATTTTTCGAATGTTTTTCTGATTATAGTTTATATAATTTTGCTTCGATATTTATAAGTTTAAATTTCCCGGGAGTCTCGACCGAATTTCCCGGGAATCGAGAGGTCCAAAAATGGTAAATTTCTCGGGAATTCCCGCTCGTCACCCTCTAATCACCTATTAATTTACCTAATACATTTTCTCAATATTGCATCACCGTCATCTTGGATTTGAAAATTCTTAATCATTTTGGGGTGGTTTAGGGATCACATTTACATTTAAAAATTATAAAATTCTCCAGCGCCAGAAAATCCAAAAATAAATATATTTTTTCACAAAATTTAAACTAAAGAGACTGTATCTCAACAATCAACAAAGTCAAAAAAGGAAAATTGTAGAATTTTTTTAGCTTTTGCATTTTTGAAGGGGTGTTTTTCTTTCAAAAAGTGGTTTTATATCGAAAAAACAAAGAAAAATCACCCAAAGATGTGAAGTGAATTTAATGTTGCATCTTCAACTGATTTTTGACATGTTTTTAGAACATATTTTAGTTATTTTCCAAAAATCAAAATCCTTATTTCACGCGTTAAAAATGCATCTTTTAAAACGAATAATCAGGTCATCAGGGGTGACATTAGGTCTGGGGGGGCATAAAAAATGCTGAAACTTGTGTGACCCAATCTCACCCCCCAGACAAAATGTCACCCCTGATGACGGTACATAATAAAAAGTATGGTTAAGAGTTTTCCATTTTTTATTTTGTTTAAGGTTTTTTTTTACATTTACCTACTTTTCCAGAAAATTCCTGATCATTACGGAAACTTTGACGAAAATCATTCAGAAACGGTTAGAACGTGGACACAGCTTTAATCATATGAAAAAACGTAAATTTCTTCAGTTTGGATTTCAACATTGGACACATTTAAAAAAATTGTATACTTTGTTTATTTCATAAAAATTAGATAATTTTACTTTAATTTGAGGCATAGAAAATTTTATTAAATGAATTACAAACTCATTATATAAATCTTGATATTTATGAATATCCTAAAAATGTTCCATTAGGACGTAAATAGATTTGTTATTGAAAACTGTCAAACTAGGTTGTCAGTTAATAAAGGACGAAAAACCGTTAGAAATTATCTTAGCTTTACTAGACTATTTTTGCATATTTTTAAAGTTTTTTGTGAAGAGTCTGTTGCAAAAAAAAGTTTAATGCAATGAGACTTATATTTCATCAAAAAGATTTAACGGCGCACCTCAACCAGAGCTTTTTGCACTAAGATTTATGGTGCACACATTTAATTTTCTTCTAAACTTCGTGAAAAATCGAAATATTTTTTTTACTCACCTCTATTGCACTGTCTACAAAAAAAATAACAACAAATTAAAATTATTTATAAAATTAGATTGTTGTGGAATTGCGTCGCTAGGTTAGAAAATTCGAGTAAATTCCCAACTTGAAGAAAATAGTACTTAGTATGGAAATTTCTCCGTTTTCTTAAGTTGGGAGTGTAGGTTTGAATAATAGGTTTTTGCATTTTTTGGACTCATTTCAAAAACATAGTACAATGCATAATATCGCAAAACTAATTTTGTTCGAAAAAATAAATTAGAGATTCAATATTCTTGATTTTCTGATAAGATAAGTTTTTATCGTTTGTTTTTTTGTTTAGTATATTTTTTTAGTATTTAGTATTTTAGTATTTATTAGATTTTTGTATTCTGGCAGGAACTCGATTTACAATTATGCAGAGTAGATTTTTATTTACCTTGATATGATTTTTTGCGGGAAGTATGCTTGCTTGCACGAAAAAGAATATTCCACATTCAATAAAATGGAGAAAAAAAAATAGCAAAAGTGTATGCATTCCAGAGTCCTGTTTTTTAAATATTAGCACAACAGCTTAATTCGATTACACATTTTGGCCAGAGAAAAAAAAAAACAAAAATCAGCGGCTTCCCTCGGCTTACTCGGCATCTCGTCCTTGTTGTCATCCTCAAACCCACTTTCCCAGCTCTTTATATTTTCCCGCGCCACCCCTTAAATCATTGTCCCTCACGCCTGACATCATCCTCTTCAAAAAACGGTTTCATTCACTAGAAGTAAGAGGTCCTCTCGAAAATAAGCTGCACTTCTACCTTGCAAATGCAACATCTTGATCGAGCCAATGTGATTAATGTTGCTGCTTTAGATGAAATCTGATTATTTCGAATCCTAACCTAGAAAATGTGGAGGGAAAACCCGCCTCATTGTTGAACAGCGAGTTGATAAACGGCTTACAGGGAGACATGTCGAGTGTGCGTCCTTTTGTTTGTTGACATTTTTTTTTTGCGACAGTTTCGCCCTTTTCTTCTCGGCGGTGAAAGGATGCACCACGTTAAGATGAGTCCCGATGGGAAAACTGATTTTTTTTGTTCGTGTCGGCTCTCTATAAGGTGGATTTCGC
Source organism: Culex pipiens pallens (assembly GCF_016801865.2). Taxonomy (NCBI): domain Eukaryota; kingdom Metazoa; phylum Arthropoda; class Insecta; order Diptera; family Culicidae; genus Culex; species Culex pipiens. Next base: position 8,816,993 of record NC_068937.1, read on the forward strand.
CTGCAAGTCGACTAAGTCGATTTACATCCTTTCTTTGGGATCGGGTCCTTTCTTCCCTTTGTATAATGCAGACATAAGTGTATTTGCTCCAGGCATTGTTTGACAATGATTGCACACCGTGATGGGTTTCAGTTCGAGTCTCTTGATCCTTGAAGCGTAAGGAGACATTTGTTTTTGTGTGTTTTGGGGATTATGTGGACACACAGTGTGTGTGTGCTCGCAAATCCCATCAGCAGAATCGATAAAAATCTTTGTTTTTTGAGAGGATTTTCCAAAAAAATACAAAAACATCATCACCAAAGCGTAACGTTACCCTTGCTTCACACAAAAATTACCCCAAATTTCAGGAGCCAAGCAAACCACGTGCCAAGCCAAGCCAAGCCGTTTTAATTATTATTTATTTTAATGGCCCCCATGAAACTAAGAGAGTGTGCAATTTATGCCTCCTAATTAAGGAGATTAAATTTCCCCCGAAGATTTTTCCGTACACCCCGAAGAAAAAGAGTGAAAAGTTGTGAAACGTTAAGCAAAAAACAAAAAAAGAATTGAAAAAGTTAAGGAGGGGCGCGCAAACTTTCTTGCCCGGGCGAATTCCTTTGAGGGAAGACTTTTTAATTACTTTCGGTGTTAATGAAAATATTAATATTAGCACTTGCGACTTCTTGAGGGGAGGTTTCCCACACCAACCGCGGAATTTTGGCAAAAGAGGTTGAGACTTTTGTTTCTACTTGGGTAGTTTGGTTAAGGATTAGGGGTTGTTGAAGTAATTGATTAGTGTGGTGGAAATTGGGGTCAGACGGTTAAGGAAGTAATTTTCAGGATGTTTGTTCATTCTTTTCAGAATTTCAGATAAAAGTCATTAAAACTCAAAGCAATATTATTCAGACAAAAACTATGAAGATCTGGCATCCCTCTAAACAAAGTTTCATCGTTTTGACCGGTTCCAAAATCAATTTACACCTTTATGAAGCTTGCTTCTCTTGATTGCAACCAGAAATTAACGGTCAAAGCGAGACCATCTCCCCCAGTTCACCCACAAAAACAAAACACCAAAACTGCCACTCAGCTCACCTTAACGAACTTTACATCCGGTCATGATACAAGTTAGTTAGTTCGGGCAGTTTGGCTGGAATAAAAAACTGGCACCCTTTCACTAAAACCCCGATGTGGTGAGGTAAGACTAATTCAGCTAAAAGTAATGTTTTTGTAGCAAATTTCTACAATTCTTGACTTTTTTTTTGATAAGGTCCTATAAACAAATGTAAACATTGAGTGTATCCCTTTCACACCTTATGTCAAAGTCCATCGGAGTAAGCGGGATACACTCAATGTTTACATTTGTTTATAGGACCTTATCAAAAAAAAGTCAAGAATTGTTTTACCAAATTTGTATCTTATATTTTTTGTTTTTTTTTTTTTTTTTGTAGCTTTTGTCATTTTTGTCATTTTTGTCATTTTTGTCATTTTTGTCATTTTTGTCATTTTTGTCATTTTTGTCATTTTTGTCATTTTTGTCATTTTTGTCATTTTTGTCATTTTTGTCATTTTTGTCATTTTTGTCATTTTTGTCATTTTTGTCATTTTTGACATTTTTGTCATTTTTGTCATTTTTGTCATTTTTGTCATTTTTGTCATTTTTGTCATTTTTGTCATTTTTGTCATTTTTGTCATTTTTGTCATTTTTGTCATTTTTGTCATTTTTGTCATTTTTGTCATTTTTGTCATTTTTGTCATTTTTGTCATTTTTGTCATTTTTGTCATTTTTGTCATTTTTGTCATTTTTGTCATTTTTGTCATTTTTGTCATTTTTGTCATTTTTGTCATTTTTGTCATTTTTGTAATTTTTGTCATTTTTGTCATTTTTGTCATTTTTGTAATTTTTGTCATTTTTGTCATTTTTGTCATTTTTGTCATTTTTGTCATTTTTGTCATTTTTGTCATTTTTGTCATTTTTGTCATTTTTGTCATTTTTGTCATTTTTGTCATTTTTGTCATTTTTGTCATTTTTGTCATTTTTGTCATTTTTGTCATTTTTGTCATTTTTGTCATTTTTGTCATTTTTGTCATTTTTGTCATTTTTGTCATTTTTGTCATTTTTGTCATTTTTGTCATTTTTGTCATTTTTGTCATTTTTGTCATTTTTGTCATTTTTGTCATTTTTGTAATTTTTGTCATTTTTGTCATTTTTGTCATTTTTGTCATTTTTGTCATTTTTGTCATTTTTGTCATTTTTGTCATTTTTGTCATTTTTGTCATTTTTGTCATTTTTGTCATTTTTGTCATTTTTGTCATTTTTGTCATTTTTGTCATTTTTGTCATTTTTGTCATTTTTGTCATTTTTGTCATTTTTGTCATTTTTGTCATTTTTGTCATTTTTGTCATTTTTGTCATTTTTGTCATTTTTGTCATTTTTGTCATTTTTGTCATTTTTGTCATTTTTGTCATTTTTGTCATTTTTGTCATTTTTGTCATTATTGACAATTTTGACTATTTTGACAATTTTGACAATTTTGACAATTTTGACAATTTTGACAATTTTGACAATTTTGACAATTTTGACAATTTTGACAATTTTGACAATTTTGACAATTTTGTCAATTTTGACAATTTTGACAATTTTGACAATTTTGACAATTTTGACAATTTTGACAATTTTGACAGTTTTGACAATTTTGACAATATTGACAATTTTGACAATATTGACAATTTTGACAATTTTGACATTTTTGTCATTTTTGTCATTTTTGTCATTTTTGTCATTTTTGTCATTTTTGTCATTTTTGTAATTTTTGTCATTTTTGTCATTTTTGTCATTTTTGTCATTTTTGTCATTTTTGTCATTTTTGTCATTTTTGTCATTTTTGTCATTTTTGTCATTTTTGTCATTTTTGTCATTTTTGTCATTTTTGTCATTTTTGTCATTTTTGTCATTTTTGTCATTTTTGTCATTTTTGTCATTTTTGTCATTTTTGTCATTTTTGTCATTTTTGTCATTTTTGTCATTTTTGTCATTTTTGTCATTTTTGTCATTTTTGTCATTTTTGTCATTTTTGTCATTTTTGTCATTTTTGTCATTTTTGTCATTTTTGTCATTTTTGTCATTTTTGTCATTTTTGTCATTTTTGTCATTTTTGTCATTATTGACAATTTTGACTATTTTGACAATTTTGACAATTTTGACAATTTTGACAATTTTGACAATTTTGACAATTTTGACAATTTTGACAATTTTGACAATTTTGTCAATTTTGACAATTTTGACAATTTTGACAATTTTGACAATTTTGACAATTTTGACAGTTTTGACAATTTTGACAATATTGACAATTTTGACAATATTGACAATTTTGACAATTTTGACAATTTTGACAATTTTGACAATTTTGACAATTTTGACAATTTTGACAATTTTGACAATTTTGACAATTTTGACAATTTTGACAATTTTGACAATTTTGACAATTTTGACAATTTTGACAATTTTGACAATTTTGACAATTTTGACAATTTTGACAATTTTGACAATTTTGACAATTTTGACAATTTTGACAATTTTGACAATTTTGACAATTTTGACAATTTTGACAATTTTGACAATTTTGACAATTTTGACAATTTTGACAATTTTGACAATTTTGACAATTTTGACAATTTTGACAATTTTGACAATTTTGACAATTTTGACAATTTTGACAATTTTGACAATTTTGACAATTTTGACAATTTTGACAATTTTGACAATTTTGACAATTTTGACAATTTTGACAATTTTGACAATTTTGTCAATTTTGACAATTTTGACAATTTTGACAATTTTGACAATTTTGACAATTTTGACAATTTTGACAATTTTGACAATTTTGACAATTTTGACAATTTTGACAATTTTGACAATTTTGACAATTTTGACAATTTTGACAATTTTGACAATTTTGACAATTTTGACAATTTTGACAAGTTTGACATTTTGACAATTTTGACAATTTTGACAATTTTGACAATTTTGACAATTTTGACAATTTTGACAATTTTGACAATTTTGACAATTTTGACAATTTTAACAATTTTGACAATTTTGACAATTTTGACAATTTTGACAATTTTGACAATTTTGACAATTTTGACAATTTTGACAATTTTGACAAGTTTGACATTTTGACAATTTTTTAATTTTTTTAATTTTCATTTGCATTTCAATACTAATCTTGAAATTGAAAACAAAACAAAGCCTAACTAAAACACACACACATATTATGCGGTTGGGTGGTTTTCTGACAGTTCGCGTGACGGCGAAGCGTTTAAGTGACTGACACTTTTTTCTTTCTATACATGAGTTCTTTTTCCCAAAGTGGAACACGTCCACAGTTGTTCACTGTGCGTTGCGTGAGGCAATATAAAAACGCTCATCGCTTAGTTTAGTGCCTGTATAATCGATTACAAGAAAGTATAATAAAAAAAGAGGGGGCGCGAATTCTTGACATTTGTAAAAAATGCAATCATTTTCACACATGGTGTGATTCCTGTCATTTGTTTGTTATGGTTTCGAGTTTTGAGCAAGTCATGCGATGCTTGAACCACAAAAATTAAAACATCTTCATTTGAAATTACACAACTTTTAAGGCACATTGTAGAACTGATTCCAAAATTGAGAGCAGATCTCCTTTTGTGTCCAGATGAAAAATCGAACGAAAATGGGATCTGTTGCGACGAAAAAGAGATGTGTCAAAATTGATAAAAAAAAGGTTCCAAAAGACAAAAGACGAATCTTTTTAAGTCGATACCTTCTCTTTTTGCCCGACTGATGGCCAACGAAAGCTGGTCATCCTTTTGGTCGGCCTTTGTGTCCTTTTGTGAGGAAAAATTTGTACCCATAAGGTTTTCACTGAAGTTCAAAAGAAAAGAAGGTTTGGCTAACCAAATGTTTGGAGGCCCGAAACTATCTTTTTTTTCCCTTCTTGTGTAATATGTGAAATTGGCAACAATAGCTTCGGAGCGATGGGTACATAAATTTACGCTCATAATAGAGATTTCTCGAAAAATTTGTAACTTTTACACGAACAAAAATGTTCGCTTCAATTGTTCGGTTCGATTTCAGAGGGACGCACCGCCCTTTCAGAAGTTCTGTCCAAATATTTTATTCGACATTCGGTCGAGTGATAAATTGCCTCAAAACTATTAAATCGATGTAGAAAGAATAAATAACAAAAAAAAAACGTTTCATGACCGATTGCCCACGGCTGGCAGATGCTCCTCGAACTCCTCAAACTGATCAAAGGGTTGGACCAATCCGGCAAAACCTGCCCGCTTCACCGCTCATTAACGATCTTTAGCCTCACCTAATTTGGGGGTAATTCCAACCGGGATCGAGCGCGCGCTCGCGCACACAGGATGTGTGGGAATTTCAAAGTTACGGAAAAAGGACTTGATATAATAACTTATTCAAATTGGGAAATAAAACACGGGAAGGGGTCGTAATTGCTCAGCGTAACTCACCTGGTGCGGGCCGAGGTGCCGTGTGGTCAACGGTTTTGTGTCTGGGGATTCGAGGGTCAGGTGAAGCGGAAAACGGCCTAAATGGTTTAGGAAGTACGGTTTTTGTGTTGGAATTGACTCGGTTGTGGTTGGATGACTTTATAAATGTGAAATGTTTAGGCCACACGGACATCCAAATTCACTAGAATTTCGTCAAAGTCGAACAAGAATGAGCTAGCAAGGCAAATGTCAGTTTTCGAAAATTTTAATAAATTTTTGATATTATTATAATTGCAAATTGCTTTTTTACGTTTGCAAATCCTTCACGAAAAGAGAATTCATCAACAAATCTATACATCTGAAATTTTCCTGGTTTATTTCTGTTGATTTTGACTGTTAATTTGCTGTTCCCGCCAAGTATAAAACTGTTTTTTTTTTTCAATTACTGCCAGTTTTCAATCGATGATGGCAAGTTTTAACAAAAGTTATCACGATTATTCATTTGATGCATTTCCGTATACTACAAGAAAAACTTATTTTAGAATATCATGATTTTTGTAATTTAAATTGCCTAAATTGCATCGCCCTTATTATTTATAACTCTCGAATTGAAATGCTCGTTGCATAAAAACAGCATTAATAATTGAAGAAAATGCTTTAATGGTAGTTTATGCAACAAGTTGCAAAAAGAGGATTTTTTCAGCACGAGTCGTACATTTATCCAACGAGGTTCACTGAGTTGGATAAATACGACGAGTGCTGAAAAAATCAAGTTTTGCAACGAGTTCCATACAACATTTTTTGCAATTCCGAAAAACACCCATTGGGTGAAATTTTAAGTCAAATTTTCATGCATTTTGTCAATAAATCGTTTAAATCAAAAAAATGATGAAAAGTGATACTTTTCAAAACAAGTGCTGAAAAGTTCAACTTTCAGCACCCATTTCAGTGCTGAAAAGTAGAACTTTTCAGCATTTATTTTGAAAAGTGTTGCTATTCGATTCTGTTATTTTTGGTACAGAAAAGTAGGCTATTTCGTCGTTCAAGAATGACAGGAAAAATAAGTAATTTCACGACGGAATTGCAAAAAAAAATTTTTGCAATTCCAAAAAAAAACCCGTTGAGCAAAATTTTAAGTCAAATTTTCATGAATTTGTCAATAAATCGTTTAAATCAAAAAAATGTTGAAAAGTGATACTTTTCGAAACAAGTGCTGAAAGGTTCAACTTTTCAGCACCCATTTCAGGTTTTGAAAGGTGTTGCTATTCTATTCTGTTATTTTTGGTACAAAAAAGTAGGCTATTTCGTCCTTCAAGAATGACAGGAAAAGTTAGTAGTTTCACGACGGAATTGCAAAAATAATTATTATCAAATTAAGCTATTTTTGTTTTTTTTTTCAGGTGAACTGTCAATTTATTGAGTTTCTCATTTAAAATTAAATCGAGTTATATTCTAAGAGAAATTAATGCTATTTTATTAATAAAAACATATGAAACACAACAGCTTATAAATCCTTTAAAAAAAAAACTCAAGAAATGCTTACATTAAAATTGTAAAATAAACTATTTCAACACTTCACTTTAATTGATATTCAAAAGAAAAGTTGAATTAAACTTTTTTTTAATTGAATGAAATAGATATTAGGATTGTTGGTTTTAAAGATTATTCAGATTTTTAAAATATGAGCAAACTTAGTGATTTTTTCACTTTAAAAAATTGCAATTTTCACGAGCCCTGATTAAAAACTCTACATTTTACGAAAATTTCAAGGAACATTAAGAATGAAAAAATAGCTATGCAACTCTTATGTTAAAATAACAGTAGGTACTTTTTAATCTTTTTAATATATTTTTCTTCAATTAACTATAAATTTTGATTACCAATTTTGCATATGAAACCAATAGAAAATCTTTTCAAAATTTCTATGTTCTTTTAAGTCACAAAAGATGAATTTTCTTCAATGTTCTGAAAAACTTTTTAAGTTCCTATAAATATTCATAAAAGTTTACAGCTTCCCTTTCAAAACTTTTATTTTATAATCTAGCAGCAAAAATAGTCTGCATCGAAATCTTGAAAAAATAAAATATAGCTTTAAAAATTCCAATTAAACTAATTTATTTAACCAAAATCATCAAATTTCTTAAAATTTTCACGGGACTCAGAAAAAACTAAATTATCCTAAAAATGCCTGATTATACTATTTAGAAATAAAATTCATAAGTTCTCTTGTAAACCAAGTGTGAATCTTCTAATTTCTTTTAAATGTCTGCCTTAAAATAAAAGGTAGTCAAATAGTTAACATGAAAAAATAAAAACACATGATAAAATACTTTGCAATTTCAATTCCTTTCCCATTCTTTAAATAGTTTTATATTCGCTTTTTAGTTGAAAACTATGTTTATTTACATAAAAACTTTTAGCGGTTAAAATACTTTTTGTATAACGTTATTTTTAAACATCAATTTGAAAGAAAAAAATCACGGGATTTCACGCTCTCCGCGAAATTGTGAAAATTTACTGTCACTGCCGAATAATAGCAAACATTCTCGTTGAAGTAAAATTCTGTAGATACAGTCGACTTTCTTTGAAACTATATTACATCGAAACTTCATTGAACGAGACAAATAGATCGCTCTTTGAGTCATGGAATGATTTTTTTTTGCATTTTTCGAAAACTCAAAAATTTAACATTTTTTTTCATTCCATGTAACAGCAATTTGACTACCATTTCATTTAAAAGCTGGAATTTGAAAAGAAAAAAGAAGATTTTTAACATAATTTACACAGTAAAAAAATCATGGTAATATTACATCTGGGAAGGGGTACATCTTCTATGCCATAAAAACGTTGTTATTTTACCACTAAAAATGTCTAATTTTACAACTTATCAGTAGTAAGGTCACTAATTCAGTCTAAATTGAGGTAAAATTACATTATAAAATATGTAATTTTCAGCCATCTGAAATGACAGATTCAAAATTTTCAATTTTTTTACTGTGAATTCAAGAATAAATAAATTGTAATTCGTAATATTATTTTTAATCTGACAAATCAGGCTTTATCATAAAATTGTAGATTTCTTTTATGAATCCCGTGAAACGTTCACAAAGTTTGATGATTTAGTTTGAGTTTTGACCCTTTTGAAAATGGAAATCAATCAGCGTGAGAAATTTCTAAGCCTTACTATTTTGTTTTATGTTTCTACGAAAATTAGCAATATATCTTTGTTGATTTAATTTTTTTTAAATTTGTTTTGTTGATTTAAAATATGTTTTTTGTCTTATTATTTACTTTGAACACATACAGATCTTTAATCCAACTGGCTCGTTGGAAAGTTCTATTGATTACAAAATTCCAAACCTATTCAGAGTGTAGTCCCAATTTCCTGTTCTCGTATTATTCAATAACTCATCTATAAAAAGTTTCAAAACAAATACATGTTTAAAAATGCAAATATTGCCAAAAATAAAGTTATTCTAAATTGTATTTAGAAAAGAATTTGGTTTTAATATAAAGTTTACTCAACTTACTTAACTTTAATTTACACATTTTTTGTTCGCTCAGATATAATTATATAAGCATAGAATTGCTAAATTGATATTTCGAAAAGTATACAACTATATAATCTCTAAAAATTCCTAAATCTAGCTGATACAACTACGTGTTTATGAACTGGTAGGGCAAGTGAAATTTTCAAAGTTGTTCAATACCTCAACCAACAACCGTCATCCCATAAACCTGTGGCCTCAAAGTGGGACCATTTGTTCTGGAAGAGAAAGTCCGCGTGTTCCAAGTAAAGCAGCTTGCAGCTATAAAAAAGGAAAAAAAAAATCCCTCCAAAAATCCTTTGGCCACCGCGGCTTGCCTCGATGTCCTTTTTGTGATCCCATTTCCAAAAAAAAAAAAAGAAAAAGTCAAAATCTCGCGACAAAAGATTGTTCCATCCACATGGCCTACTTTTGTTCACGCGCCTATTCTTCCTTTTTGTTGACGCGTTGGACCCCTCGGCTGTCATTCCACGTACGCGCGGGGTCCACAAGCGGTGATTTATTAATTTTGCTGGCCCGATTTTATTGCTGCTCACGCAAACCGATGACGGCTGGCTGGGCACACAAACAAACGCACACACACGTACACATTTTTTTCAGATGTTTGGAATCGGAAAAGGTGACACAAGCGAGGTGCGACGAGGGGTCCAAAAAGTGTGATATCTTCATTCCTCTGACAGTTGTTCAGGATCACCGCGCGCGCGCTCAGCCTCCTTTGATGCTGTTAGGACGTTTTTGTTGTTGTTGTCGATAAACACGGAGTAAAAGAAATTGGGCTGATGATCGAGGGGTGTGTGTGTGCGTGTATTCTTTTGTGTCCCTTTTCGGAGTCGAACGATATAAATGGGATGCAGTTTAACGATTATTTATTTAATTTCCCAACTGGCGCGGATTTGTTATGGGTTTACCGAGGCTCTTAGGGGTTTGCCAACCGGGGGGCTTGCCGAAGTACGCCGGGAACGAGGAGGGTTGGTAAATTGGTTTCGTGATTTTTCGGCGGAAAACCGTTACGAAACGTTATTGAGTAATTTATTAGCGTTAACTGCTGCAATATTTCTGTCAGTCGATGCGCATATTTCAACATTTTGTTCTGTCAAAAGAAGTCAAATAATTCACAAACCGAAAAAAAAGACAGCAAAAAAATCAATAAAAAATCTCCTTTCAACCATTCTGACGAAAAAAATCAGTTTGTTTACCTTACGAAAGGTGCCTCAAAGGTGAAAGATAAAACAAGCATTTATCATCCCCGTTGGCAAACAAAAAAAGAGGACGCGCACATTCGGAAGGTGAAAATGTGACAAACGAAAAATCGGTTCACGATAAAAGGTCGGAGTGACAGTCGCAGCATTTTTTTATGTCTGCCTTCTTTTCAGGCTTGCTTTGTTTACCAACGATCGGCCTCTGTTTGTTTACGAATGTTGCGGTGCGTGGTTCGAGCCTCAAAGGAGATGGGCAGTTTGTTGTTTTTCTTCTTTTTTGAGTTCTTTTTTTCTTACAATTTTTGAATAGACTAGCCTTCTAGATAACTTCATCGAGCTGTGTAATTGACTTTTATTTGAATGTAAGAAAAGGGAATAGATGGAAAGTATTGAGATTAAACTTTGAGATTTTGTATGTGAAATTTACCCACTCTGTAACGATTATTTTGAGCTTTGTTGATTGGGCCAAAAACTTTTAAAACTTTTTTAAAGAAGCAAATTTGATTTTTTTTTGTTCCTATAAATCTTCATACAATTTATGTATGTAATTGTCCCATTTTTTCAGTGCAAAAGATAAGCCACTAAAATTGACCAAAATCATTGAGCTAGTAGCTGATTATTTTTGTTTATTTTGAGGTGATTGATATTTTTTGCAATATTTGGTTCAATAAAATTAGTTTACTTCATTAGTAGAAGATATTACTGCTTTTTCTATCAAATAGGTAGGTTACACCTTCTTACCTGTTTATGGTACATCAATAGGCAATGGTAGAAGTATTTTGGCAAGCATAAAATGCAGTGCATGCAGTGTACTATCAATTGACATATGCAGTGTACTATCAATTGACATATAAACTTGTATCAGTAAAAACTAAAAGATTAAATTAACGATGCTTTCCGTAAAATCCATCAACCGTACTGAGACCTTCCCGAAGGATTTCTCAACCACAACCGACCTCACCAACTCGGCGGACAACGCCGAACCCGGCTACCAACTGCCCCCCGAAGTCTGGGAGCACATCTTCCGGCAGTTGGCCGTCGGACATTTGCTGGCGGTCCGCGAAACCTGCCGCCAGTTTAAGCTGATCGTTGACCAAAGTCCTTCACTGATGAGACGGTTTCTGGTGAGGGTCCCCGGGAATTCCAGCGTAGAAGGTGAACATTTTCGAGCTATTCTGCGGTTGCGAAATTTGACCAGTTTGGATGTTCGAAGAGTAGCGGTTAATGAAGAGGTAAGTTTGATTTTTTTTTTTGATTTGGAAGATCGTTTAATAATTCTTATTTTTCTAGAATCTACAGACAATGAGTAAACATCTACCGAAGCTAAGAAATCTAGCCGTAACCGTGGGCCAAGTCGGAACTACGTACGTCCCAACATTCCTGGACATCATTCCAAAGCTAGAGAACGTCGCAATTTGGGGCACCGACTGCACCTCGGGCAATTTGAACTCTGCTCCCCAGAAACAAAAGCTCGACTTTAGAAACATCAAGAACAACACCCTAACCAAGTTGCAGTTTGCTGAAGTCTCGATAGATCGATCCGATCTGCAGGAGTACTTTACGAAGTCTTCCCAACTTCGCGAGGTCAACTTTTTCGGCTGTCAGTTTGACAGTTGGGGAAGCGTTTTCGAGCTGACACAATCGTTGAAATCGTTGAAAAAACTAAGCATCAGTGTTTGTCGTGGTGACAATGGAGAGTTCACCTTAACTAAGAAGTTTACAAGCTTAAAGTATTTACGCTTCGTTGGTGGAAACATCTCAAAGGCATCGTTTTTGGCTTTGCTAAATTCGTGCCCAAATTTGGAGCAAGTCTCGCTAATGTTCGTTCGGGAATATCTTGATGATGCAGTTGTGCAGGTTTTGTGCGAAAAACTGAAAACAATGAAAAAGCTGTCCATTTTTGACTGTCACATAACGGACGCGTCGCTGGAGTCGATTCGCGAGCACTGTCAAGCACTGAAGGTGTTGCGGATGGATTCTTGCTACAATGTTTCGACGGAAGCGAAAAATATGCTGCAAAATTCCGGAATCGAAGTTTGCACTTACATCAGTCCGTACGATGCGGTTCGGTTGAATAGGTTATGAGCTTGTATAGTTGTAAACGAAAATATTTTGTTTAACTTTTGAGTAAAAAATAAAACGACTTTACATAAAAATCAACAGGAGCTTGTGTTTGAAATCTAAAAACTATTTTCATTTGTAAAAGGGTAATTCTTCGCCAACTCACACAGCAGGTGCCCCGACCCCTTTTTGATTTGCGTGAAACTTTGTCGTAAGGGATTACTTTTGTCCCTGATCATGAATTTGAGGGCTGTTTTTTTATATCTATTGACGGAGGGGCGGTACCGTCCCTTTCATTTTTGAACATGCGAAAAAAGAGGTGTTTTTCAATAATTTTGCAGCGTGAAACGGTGATGAGATGGAAATTTGGTGTCAAAGGGACTTTTACGTAAAACTGGACGCCCAATTTGATGGCGTACTCAGAATTCCAAAAAAACGTATTTTTAATTGGAAATACACTAAAAAAGTTTGAAGAACTCTGCCATTTGGCGTTACTCAACTGTACAAATGTTTGAAACATGTCATTTTAAGGGAAATTTAATGTACTTTTTGAATCTAAATTAACCAAGAAGGGTCATTTTTTTCATTTAGAACAGGGGTGCCCAACCTTTTGGCCATGCGGGCCAGATCTGATTTTTCTGAAGCAGTTGCGGGCCGGAACTAATCTCTTCTCTTCTCTGTATATATATTAGCCTGTCCCATTTTGAGGTCATGTCGAGGAATTTCAGGTGCTCACTTCTTAAATGATAGATTATGATGTTAGGAACAATGTTTTCTTAGACAAGAAAAAATAATAAAACACTTTCTCGCACCCCCTAGTCGATTTACTGAAAAAGTCACTTTTTTGAACAAATTTTCTAAAATCGCTTGGAATCAATACCTAAACTGTTTCGATCAGGTGTGTATTATCTTCAAAAGATAGGTTTTTGTCCATAGATTAAGATGCACTATCAATATTGGACCAAAATTTAAGTTTTTGGACTCTCCCAGGCGGATTTGTGTCGAAAAAATCGCATTTTTTCGAAACTTTTTTCAGAAATGTTCATTTAATTTAGGGTAGCCTATTTTTCCCAGTGAAACCAATACATGCAGCTTGTAGGAAATTTTATGGCGAACATTTTTCCCTCTGAGAAAATGCAATTTCGAAACTCCAGAGCCGAGATATTTGAGTTTTAGTGAGGAAAAAAGTGCCAATTTTCAAAATTTCTTAGAATTCAAAAGCAAGGCCTACTAATTACACGATGTAGCAAGCATATGTCTCAAAGGTCAGGGTATGCTTTTTTATAGTAATTTTGGCCGCTGAATCCGAATCTGAAATCAAATTTCGTGTAAACAGTGATGTTTTGGAGCTACACCTTTTTGGAATGTTATTTGCGTGTTTAAGAGGCAGTTTTTGTAAATATTGCTCGGTTTGTTCTAGAGGTCGTATCGAGGTGCTCCGATTTGGATGAAACTTTCAGCGTTTGTGTGTCTATACATGAGATGAACTCATGCCAAATATGAGCCCTCTACGACAAAGGGAAGTGGGGTAGAACGGGCATTGAAGTTTGAGGTCCAAAAAAATATAAAGAATTTTAAAATTGCTCGCGTTTTAGTAAAACTTCATCAATTCCAACTCTCTTAGATGCATTCGAAAGATCTTTTGAAGCACTTCAAAATGAGCCATAGACATCCAGGATTGGTTTAACTTTTTCTCATAGCTTTTGCAAATTACTGTTAAAAATGGTTTTTTTTTAAAACCCTCAATATCTTTTTGCAACAGCCAGCAACACCAAGTAAGGGAATTTCATGGACTATAAGCCTACGGTAATAACTTTTTGGCCAATCGCAGTTTTTGTCATAGTTTTTCGATTTTTCTATAACAAACATTTTACAACGTTAGTTATTGTCCTGTAGGCATCCATAGCGGCACTTTTTAGTCTCACTTTTGTCAAATTCGAAATCCTCGGAAAATTCAAACTTCAATGCCCGTTTTCCCCACTTCCCTTTGTCGTAGAGGGCTCATATTTGGCATGAGTTCATCTCATGTATAGACAAACAAACGCTGAAAGTTTCATCCAAAGCACCTCGATACGACCTCTAGAACAAACCGAGCAATATTTACAAAAACTGCCTCTTAAACACGCAAATAACATTCCAAAAGGGTGTAGCACCAAAACATCACTGTTTACACGAAATTTGATTTCAGATTCGGATTCATCGGCCAAAATTACTATAAAAAAGCATACCCTGACCTTTGAGACATATGCTTGCTACATCGTGTAATTAGTAGGCCTTGCTTTTGAATTCTGAGAAATTTCGAAAATTGGCACTTTTTTCCTCACTAAAACTCAAATATCTTTCGAAATTGCATTTTCTCAGAGGGAAAAATGTTCGCCATGAAATTTCCTACAAGCTGCATGTATTGGTTTCACTGGGAAAAATAGGCTACCCTAAATCAAATGAACATTTCTGAAAAAAGTTTCGAAAAAATGCGATTTTTTCGACACAAATCCGCCTGGGAGAGTCCAAAAACTTAAATTTTGGTCCAATATTGATAGTGCATCTTAATCTATGGACAAAAACCTATCTTTTGAAGATAATACACACCTGATCGAAACAGTTTTTGTATTGATTCCAAGCGATTTTAGAAAATTTGTTCAAAAAAGTGACTTTTTTCAGTAAATCGACTTCGGGGTGCTGGAAAGTATTTTATTATTTTTTCTTGTCTAAGAAAACATTGTTCCTAACATCATAATCTATCATTTAAGAAGTGAGCACCTGAAATTCCTCGACATGACCTCAAAATGGGACAGGCTAATATATATACAACATTTCGACGGTTTTGTTCGAACGCGAATCAGTTGAATACGGAGCGTCGGATCGAGGTGCTTTTTGTTGCGTTAGTTTCGTGTAAGCCCAAAGAAGGTTTATATGCTAAAAAAGTGCCACTTTGGCCATTCTGAGACCGATTCCGGAGCATCTGCAGATTGTATGGGAAAATTTACGTAAAGTCAAATTTTGATCACAGGAGGCTGAATAAGCTAACAAACTAAATACGTCAAAAAACAAAGAAGTCAAGACGAAGTTTGTCGGGTTAGGAATGTTTTTGGTAAAAATTGAAAAAGCAAAAAAATATATTTTTTTTAATAATTGGGATCTTCTAAAGTAAATAAATAAAATATGATGCAAATATGATTCATATATCTTGATTTTAAGAATGAAGAGCAAAAATAACTTTCAAAAATGTGTTTATTTGACTTATATCATTTTTTGTTTGTTTAAAATTGTATGGTTATTTTTTACGATTGCAATTAAATACCTTCATATTTTTTTATGAAATAAACATTCAAATTTAAATGGTCGTTGCATTTTTTAATCTTTAATTTCCTCAACACTGCAATATAAAAAAAATCAATGAGATATAATAAAATTTATTCAATCAAAATGTGGATTCAAATATCATTTACAAAAAAAAAACTTTTAGCGTTGTTGTGCACCTTTATTAAATTATTTTAACATGATTTCAAACACAAGCAAAATTCAAAAAGTGTAAACAATATATATTAAACAAGCTAACCCCGACAAACTTCGTCTTGTCATTTTTTCACTTCTTGACGTTTTTAGCCTCCTGTGATCAAAATTTGATCAAAGTTGTCACTCTTTAGCGTAAGAACCTTCCTTGGGCTTATACAAACCCAACACAGCAAAGAGCGCTCCGATCTGACTTTCCGTTATCAACTGATGCGTTATTCTTCAAAATTCAAAGTTTTTGAAAAAATATATCCAGGTTTTTTTTTCAGAAATTGCATAATTTTGCGAAATGGATAATTTTTTTTTGTATCATTTTTTAGTTTAAAAATATCAATATAGAAATTATAAGAACATGAAGAATGTTGTTATTATATCAACAATTAATTTATTTATTAAATATTTCATGAACAGCCTTAAGGGCTGGTCATTGAACTATTTTGAAAAGTAGTAGGATCCGGCCCGCGGGCTGGACGTTGGGCCAGCCTGATTTAGAACAAAAACAATAAAGTTGGTCGTCGTTGATCATGGCCGTTCATGGTCACCCGAGACAGACATGGACGACGAAACAAAGAGAACTATACGTTTCGACTGCACAGGAAATTTCCATCGGAAAGAACTACCAAACAGGTCACTTAGCGAGTTTGAAATACCACAAGCTTCTTTGGTGATGTTTGTTTTGTAATTCAGTGTTACAAATATTTGTTATCAAAGATTACGTAATCCTTAGTTATATCTTCGTTTGTTACATTTGTGTAACTCTGAATTACAAATTGAGACTTATAGTTGCTATTACAAACAAACTATTATTACATTGTAATCAGGGCCGTAGCCAGGATTTTTGTTCGGGGGGGGGCTTGGGTTCAAAAATTCAAAGGTTATGGAAATCAGTAAATCAGAAATTCCATTTGTTTAAATTCACCTGGCTAACGGTAAGATTATTGAGACGAATTATAAAACTGTAAAATAATGTATGCAAAAAAGATTTAAAAAAGCTTCATCCTATGTTTAAAAAAAATAAATTGAAGAAAATGCTTCATCAAAAATCCACTTTTTTCATATACCATGTTTATATATAAGGATTTGAAAAGAAAGTGATTTTCTTACGTTTTCTTGGATTGTTGAAATTTAAACGAATTTCATGAAAAACTGTCCGCTAGCAAATTATCGTTAAATTTAAAATATACCCTAAATAAATTTTTAATCAAAAAAATGCCCGAAGAATGTTAATTTATCTCACGTATGTATAATTTCGTTTATCAACAAATCTGGATGAAAAACTTATGACCAAATAAAAAAAATAAAAAAAAATTCTACTATCTAATTTAAAACCGTTTAGATTGAAATTTTTAGCTGTGTGTATATTTTGATGGCAAATTTTATAATTAAAAACTATGAACTGAAAAAAATTGTTGCACGATTTTTAAACAAAATAAAACTCATAACTCATAACTTAACTTTTCTTGAAATTTTCTTTAAAAAAATCATTAACACTGTTTTATTTAAATTGTTTTAAGGCTATTGAAGCTATTGCTTATTTTCTAAATCTAATGCATCCTCTCCCAACTAAAAAAAAATTTAAGTACTGGTTATATTGAATTCCGTTTTTTACTGAATTTTAATGTATAAAGAGATAATAAGAAATGTTAAATAAATAACGCCGCAATATTTACTGAAAAATGCATTTATTTAAAGCAAGCTTAAATCATAGTTTGATTTTTCCCGATAAAATCAAACAAAAAAAATGCTGAAAAATTGCTTCAGAATTTTGAGTATTAATAAAATTATGCAAATCGTTGAAAAAATTTGAATCAGATCCTTATTTCTAAAAGTTTTTTTATTATAGCAAATAATATATGGTTGAGTGCTGTCAAAATTTTATCTTCGAATAAATATAGTTCAACGCATGTCCAACTTACACGGACGCCCAAGCAACCCAAAAAAGTTGGAATGGTAACTTCAACTCGCTGGTTCTCGGGCATAACTCAACCAATCGGGACGATTCTTGTTTCCAGTAATTTGTAAGAATGTCTAGATGATCCTAGAACTTTGTAGAACTCAATTTGATCAAATCTGTAATTTTTGCGATCGAAAACATCGTTCCAACTTTTTTAAAACAACAGCCTCCGCGGAATTTTCGGCGATTTTTTTTTTACAGGCGAAAAAAAAAGTTGGAACGATGTTTTCGATCGCAAAAATTACAGATTTGATCAAATTGAGTTCTGCTAAGTTCTAGGATCATCTAGACATCCTAACAAATCACTGGAAAAAAGAATTGTCTTGATTGGGTGAGTTATGCCCGAAAACCAGCGAGTTGAAGTTACCGTTCCAACTTTTTGGAGCCTTGGGCGTTGGAATGTTAATATGACTGAACAAACAGTTCAATTCCAAATTGAAAAAATCCAGCAAAGAGTATCACAAAATGCTTATAAATATTATTATAGGTATGCTAGAGTCAAAATGAATTCATAAAAACATTTATTTTTCAAAAAAAAAAATGTCTTTTCCGATTTTCGACCAAAAATCCCAAATTCACAGTAATCTTCAAAGAGCACTATTCATTAAAAAAAATTAAATAAACACTATCCAATGTATTGAAAATAGTGTACAAACAATTTAGCAAAGTTCTCAAATGAGAATTTGAAGAACCGTTAAAGATTTGTCGACTCGTTCCTGAGACACAGCTTCTTGAAATTTATAATAAGATTGTGCGTTGAAAAATATAAATACATATAAACACGATTAACACATTGAAATCTTCAATTAACTTTATTGCTGTCCGAACTGTATTTTAATCTGAAATGAGTTTTGATAGAAAATATGAGTATACATAAAAATAGACGAAAAATGAATGTTTCACTAAACTGTTGGTAAACATGGCTGTGTTTGTTCTAGGAACGTCTAATGCTCTCTTAATCTTTTTTAGCAAAATAAAAAATATATAACAATATTTTTTTCATTTCCCTGCTTTGACTAATAAAAATGATGTAAAATTATAAAGGTTTTTATATTCAAGCAATATCGTGACACTGGAAACGAAATCCTACAAATTTTAGGATTTAGAAACTTTTTATTTACGAAATCTGGTTCAGTGAAAAGTCAAGAAAACTTTACATAAGAATGATTAAAACAATGAGGCTTTTCCTGTAAATCTAATCTACGTCTGGCATTTTGCTACTAGAACCATATTTAACATTCAAAAGGAAATAAAAAAAATTGCCCTATCATGCTAGTAAGGAGCGCGGAAGGAGAGCAATTCTCTACGAAATCGGTCTTTTTTCTTCAATTTTAATTTTTGTATTTTTTAATCCGACTGAAACTTTTTTGGTGCCTTCGGTATGCCCAAAGAAGCCATTTTGCATCATTAGTTTGTCCATAACATTTTCCATACAAATTTGGCAGCTGTCCATACAAAAATGATGTGTGAAAATTCAAAAATCTATATCTTTTGAAGGAATTTTTTGATCGATTTGGTGTCTTCGGCATAGTTGTAGGTATGGATACAGACTACACTGAAAAAAAAATGATACACTGTAAAAAAAATTTGGTGATTTTTTTATTTAACTTTTTATCACTAAAACTTGATTTGCAAAAAAACACTATTTTTATTTTTTTTTATTTTTTGATTTGTTTTAGAGGACATAAAATGCCAACTTTTCAGAAATTTCCAGGTTGTGCAAAAAATCTTTGACCGAGTTATGAATTTTTTAGTCACTACTGATTTTTTCAAAAAATCGAAAAATTGGTCGCAAAAAATTTTGAACTTCATTTTTCGATGTAAAATCAAATTTGCAATCAAAAAGTACTTTAGTAAAATTTTGATAAAGTGCACCGTTTTCAAGTTATAGCCATTTTTATGTAACTTTATTGAAAATAATCGAAGTTTTTCATTTTTTTAAATTAGTGCACATGTTTGCACACTTTTGAAAAAAATATTTTTGAAAAGCTGAGAAAATTCTCTATATTTTGCTTCTTGGGACTTTGTTGATACGACCTTTAGTTGCTAAGATATTGCAATGCAAAGGTTTATTAACAGGAAAATTGATGTTTTCCAAGTCTCACCCAAACAACCCACCATTTTTCAATGTCGATATCTCAGCAAGTAATGGTCCGATTTTCAATGTTGAAATATGAAACATTTGTGAAATTTTCCGATCTTTTCGAAAACAATATTTTCAAAATTTTCAAATCAAGACTAACATTTCAAAAGGGCCAAACATTCAATATTACGCCCTTTACAAATGTTAGTCTTGGTTTAAAAATTGAAAATATTATTTTCGAAAAGATCGGAAAATTTTACGAATGTTTCATATATTAACATTGAAAATCGGACCATTACTTGCTGAGATATCGATAATAAAAAATGGTGGGTTGTTTGGGTGAGACTTGGAAAACATCAATTTTCCTGTTAATAAACCTTTGCATTGCAATATCTTAGCAACTAAAGGTCGTATCAACAAAGTCCCAAGAAGCAAAATATCGAGAATTTTCTCAGCTTTTCAAAAATATTTTTTTCAAAAGTGTGCAAACAAGTGCACTAATTTTAAAAAATTAAAAACTGCGATTATTTTCAAAAAAGTTACATAAAAATGGCTATAACTTGAAAACGGTGCACTTTATCAAAATTTTACTAAAGTACTTTTTGATTGCAAATTTGATTTTACATCGAAAAATGAAGTTCAAAATTTTTTGCGACCAATTTTTCGATTTTTTGAAAAAATTAGTATTGATTAAAAAATTCATAACTCGGTCAAAGATTTTTTGCACAACCTGGAAATTTCTGAAAAGTTGGCATTTTATGTCCTCTAAAACATATCAAAAAAAAAAAAAAAAATAAAAATAGTGTTTTTTTGCAAATCAAGTTTTAGTGATAAAAAGTTAAATAAAAAAATCACCAAATTTTTTTTACAGTGTATCATTTTTTTTCAGTGTAGTCTGTATCCATACCTACAACTTTGCCGAAGACACCAAATCGATCAAAAAATTCCTTCAAAAGATATAGATTTTTGAATTTTCACACATCATTTTTGTATGGACAGCTGCCAAATTTGTATGGAAAATGTTATGGACAAACTAATGATGCAAAATGGCTTCTTTGGGCATACCGAAGGCACCAAAAAAGTTTCAGTCGGATTAAAAAATACAAAAAAATCGAATGACCGAAATCCTAGAGAACTGCTCAGGAACGTAAAATTCCATAAAAAAAAACGCTCAAGCAATGGACAACGAAAGGGTCACAAAAATATTTTGTCAGGCGGTAAGCAGCTGAAACAGAACAGAATCAAAAAGTGGCGTTTGACGTTTCTTCGCGCGCTAATTGTTTGCAATATTTTTGATGAAAAAAATCAAATAACTTGAGTTTGTTTATTTGAATGCGACTGAAAATTAGAAACGCTTGAAAAATTTTAAATATGCTAAAAAAATATTAAAAATCCATTATTTACTAAAAACGAGTCGAACATTTAAAGGATAGAGTTTGCTTTTAACTGAGAGTGAAGTTAAAAATTAGAGAAAGCCATTACAATAATCATTTAACTTTCGGGAAAAAAACTGAAAAACTTAACAATTTATAAATTGTAGAATTCAATAATAAAAATATTAGTCAATTTCAAATACTAAGAAATTCAACATTTTTAGAATAAGGTAATTCTAAAACCAAAAAAAATAAAAAAAAACGCAAAATTTTACAAAATAAAAAAATTCAAATTTAGAGGATTTAACAAAAATAAAATTGAGCATTCCAAAATTCAGTAATTTAAGAATTTCTAAATTCAAATATTCCAAAATACAAAGTAAAAACACATTGAAATAAAGAAAATTAAATCTAAAATTATTAAAATTGTGAAATTTTTTAATTTAAAATTAGGCCGCTGCGAATATTTTTTTAAATTTATATCTCTCGATTCTGACCAAGGTCGAGGAGGCGGAGCAAAAGCAAATAAAAAATATATTAAAAAATTAAATTATAAAACATGGTTTTATTATTTTAAATGTGTTTTAAACTGCATTTTGTAACAGTTGTTTTGCATCCTAAGTTTTCAAAATATCCGGCTAGTGACGAAAACTTTTTTTCTGTACTGTACATCGAAATTTTAGAAAAAATTAAAATATTTTCAGCGAGGCAAAAAATGCCGTATTATTGACGCAAGAAAAATTCACTTCGATTTGTTTTCTACATAATGGTGTGATGTTATTTGAAACAAATGTTTTATTTGTCCTTCGAATTTTCGGACGAGTTGCAGGAGAGGCAGAAATATGAAATTAAAAAATATATATTTAGAATTTTTTATTATTAAAAAATTAAAACTCTGAAATTCTAAATCTAAAGATGCTGGAAATTCAATAAATCAGAAAGTTTGAAGTTTGAAAACAGAAAAGTATAAAAATAAAATATAATGAGAAAATTCAAAAATCACTTGAAAAACACTCCAAATATAAACTCCATAATAAATTAAAGAATTAAAAAAAAATAATCAATAAATATTCAAACTAATAGAAAAAATATGTTGGGAATTTTAAGTTTAAATTTAATGATTTTTTTTCATTTAAGCAACTCTCTACGAAATCGGCCAGTTTCGGCAATTTTTATTTTTTGTATTTTTTGATTTGGCTCAAACTTTGTGGGGGCCTTTCCTATGACCAAATAAGCTATTTTGTGTCATTGGTTCACCCATACAAGTCTCCATACAATTTTGGCTGCTGTCCATATAAAAATGGTACGTAAATATTCAAACAGCTGTAACTTTTGAGTGAACTTTCTGATTAATTTGGTGTCTTCGGCAAAGTTGTAGGTATTGTTGAGGACTATTGAGAAAAAAATAGGTACACGGTTTTTTTTTGCTTTTTTAATAAACTTTTGTTTCACAAAAACTCAATTTCCCAAAATTTTTATTTTAGAGATTTTTTGATATGTTTGAGGGGACAACAATCCGCAACTTTTGAGCCATAGAGAAACATGGTCCAAAAATCTGCCGCCAAGTAATGATTTTTTGAAAAAATAGTGATTTTTGAAAAAAAATCGAAATTTAATGCAAAAACATTTGACGTAATTTTTTATGTAAAATTGAACTTGCAATCGAAAAGTACATTACAGATTCTTTGAAAAAAGGGCTCCGTTTTCAAGATATAGCCACCGAAAGTTTGATTTTGGCGAAATATTTTATATTATATTATTTATATTTATATTATTATATTTTTAAAAATAGTGACCATGAGTGACCATTTCCAAAAATATTTTTTTTGAAAAGTTCAGAAAATTTGCAATGAAATTGTCTAAGAGACATTAAAGATTGGACATCTGGTTGCTGAGATAATTCGGCTTTAAGAAAAAGAATCAGGAAATTGAAGTTTTCTAAGTCTCACCAAAACAACCCACCATTTTCTAATGTCGATATCTCAGCAACTAATGGTACGATTTTCAATGCTAAAACATGAAACATGAAAAAATAAAAAGAAGTATTTTTATTTACTTGATTTTAAAATCAAATTCGGCTTCTGCCACCTCATTTCAGTAAAATTCAATATTCCATCACCACCATTATGACCGCTTCCTTAAAATCACTTTAGAAAAGTGCCGTACTTAAGCTCGAAAATTAAAAATAACACACTTTTTTTCGTGATTCGATTTTTTGAAGTCAAATTATTGCAAGGTCTGCGGGAAATTGAGGCTGGGCTGAATTTTATTTGACCTAGGCTCTCTTTTAGACACTTTTTCTTCTTTCTTCTTTGAAAGATAGCCCAACGTCTCAGTGTAGGATAGATTTTGCACCAAAGTAAAACGATGTTCAAATATGCAGCTCAATTGTTAAATATTGGATATATATTCCACAAAGTTTTTGCCCAGCAATGGACGCAAAAATTACATAGTTTGATCAATGTATTATAGATTCTCTATATCTAACAATCTATTTCTGGGAGAATGAAAGAGAACACACAATCATCAATTTATGATTTTTTTTTCGATAGTACATAATAAAAAAATATGGGAAAAATTTCGGGGGGGGCTGCAGCCCGGTAGCCCCCCCCCTGGCTACGGGCCTGATTGTAATGTTTCCTCCAATTAATTTCAAACACACTCGATGAAATGAAATTTTTTCACGAAATCGGTCTTTTT
Organism: Culex pipiens pallens; assembly: GCF_016801865.2. Taxonomy (NCBI): domain Eukaryota; kingdom Metazoa; phylum Arthropoda; class Insecta; order Diptera; family Culicidae; genus Culex; species Culex pipiens. The sequence continues at coordinate 8,840,896 of NC_068937.1, forward strand.
TCTTCAATTTTAATTTTTTATTTTTTTATCCGACTGAAACTTTTTTGGTGCCTTCGGTATGCCCAAAGAAGCCATTTTGCATCATTAGTTTGTCCATATAATTTTCCATACAAATTTGGCAGCTGTCCATACAAAAATGATGTATGAAAATTCAAAAATCTGTATCTTTTGAAGGAATTTTTTGATCGATTTGGTGTCTTCGGCAAAGTTGGGTATGGATACGGACTACACTGGAAAATAATAATACACGGTTAAAAAATGTGGTGATTTTTTTATTTAACTTTCAAACACTAAAACTTGATTTGCAAAAAAACACTATTTTTATTTTTTTTTATTTTTTGATATGTTTTAGAGGACATAAAATGCCAACTTTTCAGAAATTTTCAGGTTGTGCAAAAAATCATTGACTGAGTTATGATTTTTTTAATCAATACTGATTTTTTCAAAAAATCGAAATCTTGGTCGCAAAAAGTTTCAACTTCATTTTTCGATGTAAAATTGAATTTGCAATCTAAAAGTACTTTAGTGAAATTTTAATAAAGTGCACCGTTTTCAAGTTATAGCCATTTTTATGAAACTTTTTTCAAAATAGTCACAGTTTTTCATTTTTTTAAATAAGTGCACATGTGTGCCCACTTTTGAAAAAAATATTTTTGAAAAGTTGAGAAAATTCTCTATATTTTGCTTCTTCGGACTTTGTTGATACGACCTTTAGTTGCTGAGATATTGCAATGCAAATGTTTAAAAACAGGAAAATTGATGTTTTCTAAGTCTCACCCAAACAACCCACCATTTTTTAATGTCGATATCTCAGCAACTAATGGTCCAATTTTCAATGTTAAAAAAATATGAAACATTTGTGAAATTTTCCGATCTTTTTGAAAAAAATATTTTCAAAATTTTCAAATCAAGACTAACATTTTAAAAGGGCGTAATATTGAATGTTTGGCCTTTTTGAAATTTTAGTCTTGATTTGAAAATTTTGAAAATATTGTTTTCGAAAAGATCGGAAAATTTCACAAATGATTCATATATTAACATTGAAAATCGGACCATTAGTTGCTGAGATATCGACATTGAAAAATGGTGGGCTGTTTGGGTGAGACTTAGAAAACATCAATATTCCTGTTTTTAAACCTTTGCATTGCAATATCTCAGCAACTAAAGGTCGTATCAACAAAGTCCGAAGAAGCAAAATATAAAGAATTTTCCTAGCTTTTCAAAAATATATTTTTCAAAATTGTGCAAACATGTGCACTAATTTAAAAAAATGAAAAACTGCGACTATTTTGAAAAAAGCTAAATAAAAATGGCTATAACTTGAAAATGGTGCACTTTATCAAAATTTCAGTAAAGTACTTTTTGATTGCAAATTCAATTTTACATCGAAAAATGAAGTTGAAAAATTTTTGCGACCAAAATTTCGATTTTTTGAAAAAATCAGTATTGATTAAAAAAATCATAACTCGGCAATGATTTTTTGCGCAACCTGGAAATTTCTGAAAAGTTGGCATTTATGTCCTCTAAAACATATCAAAAATTAAAAAAAAAATTAAAAATAGTGTTTTTTTGCAAATCAAGTTTTAGTGATAAAAAGTTAAATAAAAAAATCACCAATTTTTTTTACCGTGTATCATTTTTTTCCAGTGTAGTCCGTATCCATACCTACAACTTTGCCGAAGACACCAAATCGATCAAAAAATTCCTTCAAAAGATACAGATTTTTGAATTTTCAAACATCATTTTTGTATGGACAGCTGCCAAATTTGTATGGAAAATTATATGGACAAACTAATGATGCAAAATGGCTTCTTTGGGCATACCGAAGGCACCAAAAAAGTTTCAGTCGGTTTAAAAAATACAAAAATTAAAATTGAAGAAAAAAGACCGATTTCGTAGAGTATTGCTCAGTCCTTCAAATTTAAATATTATTGTAAATAAACCAGCATAGAAATTAGAAATGTCAAAGAAATTAATCAAAAACAATCAACATTAGAGTCTAGTTGAACGCCAAATGTGCAGTAGTCAGATTTTCATCCATTCAAATATTGAGGGGTCCATTCAAATAATTGGGGTTTTGTGAAAGTCTCATCGCTCACATTCCTTTTTGAGTGTTTTGACATTTAAAATCAATCTAAATTGAACTAAATTCCTTTAAAAACTCAACCGACCATGAAGTTACTTTTTTTTGCCTGACAGGTAGACTGTCAGGTATGTCCAAATTACCCCACAAGCCATGTCCAAATTACCCCCATAGCATGTTCTATCAAAAATTGCAACTTTTGATGATAAAAATTGATAAAATGCACAATATTTAAACAAATATTGTCCACTTTTTTGCTATATAATCCCTGCATAACCTTATTTCCCAACCCTCAAATATTAGAACTTAAGGCAGTGCCAACCAGCCTTTGGAAACTTTTACATGTAATAACAAAATTACTAAACCTATTCCAACTTTTTTGGTTTGTCCATACTCCTAGGCCATTACTAGTACTAGCCTTATCACTTAAATTGCCATTTTAACATTATATCCGAAGAAAAGGTGATTTTTAAAGGGTTGTCCAAATTACCCCCACTGTCCATATTACCCCAAACTCCCCTATATTTGAGAATTACAAGTATAACGTAAATTTCTCCACATCAGATGTAAGAATCTTCATCAAAAGGCTTGTCAAAAGGATATATTTTGACGCTCAACATGAGAAAAAAAAAACAAACTGGAAAGCAACTTGGTTTCCCGAGCAGTTGGAAATATCTGTAATAATAGATCTCTACATGTTATTGAAATACTCAGATTAGCTGTTATCCCGAGAAGAAGTTTGTAACAGAAAAATAACATAATTAATGTAGCATAACATATAAAAGTTGTAATAACAGAATTGTATAACATTAATTACTCAAAGAGAAATATAAAAATAACAGAGTCTGATTAAAAAATAACACAATTATAACAGCAAAATGGAACTGAAAAATTAATTAACGGCTGAGTAACGAAAAAATGCCAAAATTTTTAAAATTTATTTTGTGTTTTTTTCGATGAAAAAAACGTTTCCCTTTGACACAAAATTTCCATCTCATCACCCTTTCAGACTGCAAATTTTTGAAAAACATGTCTTTTTTAGCTTGTTCAAAAATTGATGGGGTCATACCGCCCCTCCATCACTTCACTCAAAAAAATGAGTTCGCGTAAACGTGAACAGAGTTCATGCCAACGGGAACCAGCAAGAAAACTGTTCAACTTTTATAGTGCATTGCACCATGAAAGTGAACAGTTTTCTTCCTGGTTCCCGTTGGCATGAACTCTGTTCACGTTTACGCGAAATCATTTTTTTGAGTGTCCGTCTTTTCCCGATATCGTGTGAGTTGTTAGAGAATTTCCTAATATGTTTTTATTTTTATTTTCTTAAAAATCTTGAGTTAAACAAGTTCCTTGTTAAAAGGTTGGATTTTTCTAAATTAGTAACGCCGACGCGTTGAGTTTCGTTCTGATTTTATTGTAATCAAAAAGTCCCCCAGAGCCTCACACATGAGGTACTGAGGTTTTGCTTATTGAGCATTAATCGAGCTACTTGCTTTAAGGAAAACGAAGTTTAGCTTTGTTCGCAGTTTTGATAACTGTTGTCGGCTGTGCTGAAGATGCTGGTGGCGTCGATCAATTATGCGGAAAGCAATTTCCGTAACTCATGAAATAAAAATAAAATATATCTAAACTTTCAACCAAACTTCATCGTACGAACTGATGTAAGTGCACACTTCGATTCCGGAATTTTGCAGCATATTTTTCGCTTCCGTCGAAACATTGTAGCAAGAATCCATCCGCAACACCTTAAGTGCTTGACAGTGCTCGCGAATCGACTCCAACGACGCGTCCGTTATGTGGCAGTCGTAGAATGTCAACTTTTCAATTTTTTTCAGTTTTTCGCACAAAACCTGCACAACTGTATCATCAAGATATTCCCAAGCATACATTAGCAAAACTTGCTCCAAATTTGGGCACAAATTTAGCAAAGCCAAAAACAATGCCTTTGAGAAGTTTCCACCTACGAGGTGTAAATACTTTAAGCTTGTAAACTTCTTAGTTAAGGTGAACTCCCCATTGTCACCACGACAAACACTGATGCTTAGTTTTTCCAACGATTTGAGCGATTGTGTTAGCTCGAAAATGTTGGCCCAACTGTCAAACTGACAATCGAAAAAGTTGACCTCCCGAAGTTGGGACGACTGCGTAAAGTACTCTTGCAATTCCGATCGAGCTATGGAGACTGCAGCCAATTGCAACTTGGTTAATGCGTTGTACTTGATGTTTCTAAAGTGGAGCTTTTCTCTCGGTGGATCAGCGAGCAAATTGGTTGAGCTGCCAAAAATCAGGACGTTCTCTAGCTTTGGAATGATGTCCAGGAATGTTGGGACGTACGGAGTTCCGACTTGCTCCACGGATACGGCTAGATTTCTTAGCTTTGGTAGCTCTTCACTAATTGTCTGTTGATTCTGAAAAGAAAAAAAAATGATCAGTAGACGTTCTTCAAAATAAAATAAAAATAAAAACTTACCTCTTTATTGATTGCAACTTCGTGAACATCCAAACTGGTCAAATTTTTCAACCGCAGAATAGCTCGAAAATGTTCACCTTCTACGCTGGAATTCCCGGGGACCCTTACCAGAAATCGTTTCATCAGGGAAGGACTTTGGTCAACGATCAGCTTAAACTGGCGGCAGGTTTCGCGGACCGCGAGCAAATGTCCGACGGCCAACTGCCGGAAGATGTGCTCCCAGACTTCGGGGGGCAGTTGGTAGCCGGGATCGGCGTTTTCCGCCGAGTTGGTGTGGTCGGTTGTGGTTGTGAAGTACTTTGGGAAGGTCTCAGTACGGTTGATGAATTTTACGGAAATCATCTTAATGTTTTATGTTGGCCTTAATGATAAACACAACACGGAAAATTTTGATTTTATGCTTGCTAAAATTCTTCTACCATAGCCTATTGGTGTACCAAATCCTGGTAAATTGTATTTTACCCAGGTAATTGGTAACGAAATAGTACACGGAGAAAAAAGAGTTCTCAAAATCGTGAACAAGCGTTCGTGAAATTGAGAACCACGAACAAAGTGTTCAAATTTCATGGTACGTTTTTCAAAATCGTACCATGGAATTTGAACACTTTGTTCGTCGTTCTGAATTTCATGAACGCTTGTTCATGATTTTGGGAACTCTTTTTTCTCCGTGTAGTTTATGCAACAATTTGCAAAAAGAGGATTTTTTCAGCACGAGTCGTACATGTATCCAACGAGGTTCACCGAGTTAGATAAATACGAAGAGTGCTGAAAAAATCAAGTTTTGCAACGAGTTCAATACAAATCCCGAAAAACACCCATTGAGAGAAATTTTAAGTCAATTTTTCATGTATTTTGTCAATAAATCGTTTAAATAAAAAAAAAATGAAAAGTGTTACTTTTCGAAAAAAGTGCTGAAAAGTTCAACTTTTCAGCACCCATTTCAGTGCTGAAAAGTAGAACTTTTCAGCATTTATTTTGAAAAGTGTTGCTATTCGATTCTGTTATTTTTGGTAAAGAAAAGTAGGCTATTTCGTCGTTCAAGAATGACCAGGGGTGCATGGAGCGCGAACAAGAGCTGATTCAGCGACAATCATGGGTTGTAACAATCTGCGATCGTAACAACCTCTGACTGAAAGTTTATTTTTTATCTCGAGAGAGAAAACCCTCATGACTCTCTCGAGTCGTCTCTTGTAACAACCCGCGACTCAACTTTTGCTGTCGCACAGAGAGCGCTACCGATTGCTTTTCCTAGCAATCACTGAAGGTGGAACCCAGTGAGCGCCGGGGTGGTCTTGTCGGCGCGAATTTCCTCATTGGTTACTGTGATTTGCGCGCCACGTGTTTTCTTTTTGCTTGCTTACGCAATGCAATTCTAGCAAGAGCTTTAATGTTTCTTTTAAAAGCTTCTATAAAAAATTGGTTTGCTTGTTTACAGGACATATAAAAAACCTCACGATTTTTATGCAATATTCTTGAAAAAGGCGATAAAAGATAACTTTTTCAACAGCATCAAGGAACGGATTCAGTGTACAGGGTGTATTTTATAGCACATGTTAGCCTTTCGGAAGCCTACAAACCTCGTGGCTCGTGGTCATGACCACTTATAGTACCAATGGCTAGCATCTTGTATTTTGATACAGACTTTCACACCCGGGTCACCTAAGTGTGAAAGTATGGTTCGGGGAGATGAAGCCGAATTCCTGCGCTTTAATTCGAACCAGCGACTTTTGGGATAGTTAGTCCAGTATATTCGGATATAAGTCGGCTCATTTACGACAATTTGTGGTGTGATTTGAAACACAGAGTATCAAAAAAGTGTCCGTGCAGCCTCTCTCCTTTGAAGCTGCATATTGGCCCTATTTAATAGTTTCTTCACAAATTTCATGGCATGGTACAGTATGTATTTCACCAAAAACAACTTATTGCTTTAAAGATTTCCAAAACGATTTTTAAAAATCCCCTTCCCAAATCTCTGAACCCTAGCATTGTTGTTAAATTAGAGGCATTTAAACTATTCTCAGTATCGTACATATCAATTTATCAAAAAGACGAAGTTCAAAGTTGTGACCATTTGATGCAAATCTACACTCAAAGTTAAAATCACTATTTGTACTAAAACAGATATAAAAATATTAAAAAAACTGATTTTCAGAATAAACCCAAATTATCTAAATACGCTAAACTTTAAAAAAAAAATTATGATTGTTTCCAGATTATTGTAACTATTTTTTTTCAAAAATTGTATTTAAAAACGTTACTTAATCCACCTTAAGGTGGTTGGTGCCTTCCTCACATTCAAGTTGTATTTTAGGTTTTATTTACAAATTAATTAAGAGTTTTTTTTTTGAACAGGCCAAATACTATCAAAAACAATCATTAACTAAACAAGATAAATGCTAATTAACATTCCAACGCCCAAGGCTTCAAAAAAGTTGGAACGGTAACTTCAACTCAATGGTTCTCGGGCATAACTCAACCAATCGGGACAATTCTTGTCTGTAATTTCTGCGACCGAAAACATCGTTCCACCTTTTTTAAAACAACTGCCTCCGCGGAATTTTTGGCGAATTTTTTTTACATGCGATTGCCCACGCTCCATACAAAAAAGATTTTATTTGTATGTGTCGACGTAGTTTGTGGATGGTCCCTACAGTATACAGTATCTTATAAGAATGAAACGAATCATTTACTTCCTGATTCCTTACATTTGTCCCGCAATTTCTAAATGAAAAAAGGTTTTCAAACAATAAATCAAACTACTTTTTACGAAGAGAAGTAATTGAGAAGGAATACTCATATTTCCCTAAAATATGTCGAAACTTGGCATTAATGCCAATCGTTTGAAAACTAGAAATACAGGGTTAGGGTTAGATAAAACTGAAATGTTATAGCATTATGGATTTCAATTTGTTTTTGGAATATTTTCCAACAGGTAAGGTTTGACTCAACATTATTATTTTTAAAACATGTACTGGGGTAACCCACACAAAGTCCATGCACCATTTTGGAAAAAAAGTTTTTTCAATAGTGATTAGAAAAATAGTTACGTTAAAAATTCTTAGTTTAAATTCCGGGGTGACTTTGATAGTCAGAGTTTTTCTTGTTTAAATCATATTTAGGATGTTTAAACTTTATTTGTACATTGAATGTACCATTACTGAAGTTGCTGATATTGTTTTTAAGAAAAAAAATCAATGTTTATATTTAGTTAACAAAGTTTATAAGCTTTTTAACAAAATAAATATAAATTTTAGGTAAAATTGTTAAAAAGTCGGAATTTTGCCTGAAATTTGCAAAAACTAGTTTTGTTTATAAAATTATCGATTTATATTGCATTTTATACTGAATTCGAAGCACTAATCGCAAGTTTTCACATTTTACATGAAATTTGTTCAACTGAAATTGCCTATAAATTTGAAGTTTTTTTTTTTAAATTGTGTTTCAAAAACACATATTATTTATTCCGAAACTGCATTCTGTTTTCCGATTCAATATCTTGTTCATTGAGAAAATCATGACACTTTGAGAAGTTTAAAATAATGAGTTTCATCACCATTTCCTTAACTTTAGTTTACTAACTTTTTAAACTTTTCAAAATTTCATGAAAAGTTCTTTTTGAGGTTCTTTGAACACTTTTCTACCACGGTCAGAATGATTCTAAACAATTCTGTACGTATTTTAATTGTATTCTTCATTTTGCGGAAAAATCGCAAACCTATCAAAGTCACCCCGGCTATCAAAGTCACCCCGTTTTACGGTACAAAAAAAAACCCGTTGCTCTTTTGTTGGGAGGTAATTCTTGTCGAAAGCGCTTCACCCCATCACGCATTTTTATGCAGTTAACAGTTTGTGCAACTTTGTTCAACCTTTACTTCAAATTTAACTGCATTAACACACAAACACGAACACGTTCTTTGAGCTGAAACAAACGGAAACGCATTCAACGTGCCCATGCAGTTTTAATGAGTTTAACACACTCCAGAAATAAGTAATCGATTAAATTCATTTATTATAATCGTTCATATTAAAACTAATCGTTCTAGAAAACATTAAATATTAAATACAATTATTCTCAATAACACCGTATAATCGTGGTCCTGCCCTTAAACACCAAAATCGTCTCTTGTAACAATCATGGATTGTTACAAGTCGCGATTTTTGGAAATCGCTCTCCGCTCGCGATTCAAGATTCGTTGCGGTCCCAAATAAACAAACCCCTTGACGACGCGAATCGGGTGAGATCCACCCAGTGGATGATTGTGAACGATCGCTTTGGTGTGAGTTCCTTCTTGGTTACACAGCGGGACTAGCAACGCGTTGTTTTTGTTGAGAGCAGTGGCGCTTACTGTGTGTGTATATCTTCACTCATTGATCGCGCGAAACGATTTTTTAGCGACCCTGAGAATGACAGGAAAAGTTAGTAGTTTCAGGACGGAATTGCATAAACTAGGTTTTCAAAACTCTTGAGTTTGAATCAATTTTAACATACCTAATCTGTTAGAATTCTAGAGAAACTACAAACATTTTTTAACAACGTTATTTACCTTTTATCCTACTTTTCAAGCCCTGCATAATACAGTCCAGACTCGATTATCTGAAGTTTCGATTATGCGAAGTTCGATTTTTCCAAGGTTTGTGTGGGACTTCGGATATTCGAATCACGAACAAAAATCAGTGTTATTCGTGTTTTTTTTTCGTTTTCTTGCTTTGAATATCAAATTCGAGTTCTGCGACCTTATTTTAGTCCATTTTTAATGATTGATAACCTTCGAAATAACCAAATGCATTTTTTCAACCGCCATTTTGGCCGCCATCTTGGATTAAAAATTTAAAATCACTTTGGAGTAGTTTATTGGTCATACTAAAGCTCGACAATAAAAAAAGACAAAGAAAAAATATTTTGCCGTGATTCGATTATCTGAAGTTTCGATTATCCGAAGTGAAATTCGTGTGAGACCTTCGGATAATCGAGTCTGGACTAATTTTCGAGACTGAACATCTTTTTTTTTTGGGTAATTCTCTACCAACTCACACGAAATCGGGAAAAGTTGCCCCGATCCCTCTTCGATTTGCGTGAAAGTTTGTCCCTGATCACGAATCCGAGGTCCGTTTTTTGATATTTCGTGAAGGAGGGGCGGTACGACCCCTTCCATTTTTGAACATGCGAAAAAAGAGGTGTTTTTCAATAATTTGCAGCCTGAAACGGTGATGAGATAGAAGTTTGGTGTCAAATGGACTTTTATGTAAAATTAGACGCCCGATTTGATGGCGTACTGAGAATTCCGAAAAAACGTATTTTTCATCGAAAAAAACACTAAAAAAGTTTTAAAAATTCTCCCATTTTCCATTACTTGACTGTAAAAATTTTTTGGAACATGTAATTTTATGGGAAATTTAATGTACTTTTCGAATCTACATTGACCCAGAAGGGTCATTTTTTCATTTAGAACAAAATTTTTCATTTTAATATTTCGTGTTTTTTCTAACTTTGCGGGGTTATTTTTTAGAGTGTAACAATGTTCTACAAAGTTGTAAAGCAGACAATTACAAAAATTTTGATATATAGACATAAGGGGTTTGCTTACAAACATCACAAGTTATCGCGATTTTACGAAAAAAAAGTTTTGAAAAAATTACTTTTTGCGTTTCTCTTTGTTTCGTCGTCCGTGTCTGTCGCGGGTGACCATGAACGGCCATGATCGATGACGACCAACTTTTTCAAAACTTTTTTAAGTAAAATCGCAATAACACGTGATGTTTACAAGCAAACCCCTTATGTCTATATATCAAATTTTTTGTAATTGTCTGCTCTACAACTTTGTAGAATATTGTTACTCTCTAAAAAATAACCTTGCAAAGTTAGAAAAAACACGAAATTTTAAAATGAAAAATTTTGTTCTAAATGAAAAAATGACCCTTCTGGGTCAATGTAGATTCGAAAAGTACATTAAATTTCCCATAAAATGTGTTTTTTTCGATGAAAAATACGTTTTTTTCGGAATTCTGAGTACGCCATCAAATCGGGCGTCTAATTTGACATAAAAGTCCCTTTGACACCAAATTTCTATCTCATCACCGTTTCAGGCTGCAAATTATTGAAAAACACCTCTTTTTTCGCATGTTCAAAAATGGAAGGGGTCGTACCGCCCCTCCGTCACGAGATATCAAAAAACGGACCTCGGATTCGTGATCAGGAACAAAAGTTACCCCTTAGGACAAAGTTTCACGCAAATCGAAGAGGGGTCGGGGCAACTGCTGTGTGAGTTGGCGGAGAATTACCCATTTATATTTTATATTTAAAAGATCAATCATGCACTCGTGTTTCCGTTTCTGTTTGAAATCAGTCCGGCAATCTAGCGGCATTTTTCTGAACTAAAATAGCTTCAGTTCAAGACACAAACCATTCACGCCAAAAAAATGCAAGCCCTCTGTGAAAAGTTAGAGCAAGCTCTATTTACCTTCTCTCAAAGAGAGAGAGACTTTTCCAACGCGCTCTCTCGCACTCTCAATTTCTGTTTGGCGCAATTTCTCACGCGCGCACTATTCCACTTCTCTTCCCACGTGGTAGGTCGGTCAATTGCGCTCCAGTTTGAAGAGCATGGAAAACATGTGTTTTCATTGCGTCGACTTTTAATGTCTGTGTTTTCTTATTATTCTTTTTCCTGACTGGACTATTTTGTTTCCAACGCCTCAACGCGGTCGGCATATGTTTGAGCGGCGGAACGTTTTTTGTTGTTGTTGTTGTTGTTTCCTTTTGTTTTTCGTTTTGTGAAAAACCCCGCAGATTTAATTTCCATTAGCGTGTGAGATGCCGCGCGCCACACACAGACGGAAAAAAGTATGCAAAACGCTGGTCATTTTCAGAAATGGTCTTCTTTTTTTTGGGTTTTATTTTGTGTTGACCTCACACGCGGCTATTCTGGCGGTGCGAAACCCGCAAATTCTGGTGGGCTTCCTCTGTTTTGAGCGGACTGCGTGGGGTTTTCGGTTCTGGGTGAGACGTGGAATCTTTCGCCCTTCTGTTTCGGAATGGCGGTTTTTCATGTTTTTGGTTTGATATTTGACACCCTTGCCTTTTCTGGCGTTGGTGATCAATTGAAGGAATTGGTGGTGTTATGTGATTTTTATGATATTGTTAAAAATGTTTAGTTCATTTCTTGAAATTCAATGTAAGATTATCTTTGTACAAAATGATTGATAGTTAAATGTTTTGAAACAATTCACTACCCAAAATCGTATCTAGACGGGCTTTGAACTAACATTTTTCTAAATTCGTCAGAAATCAATTATCTAAGAATGTTGAATTTTCGAAAAGAAAATTTCTTAAATTTTCAGTTAATAGTGTTCAGATTTAAAAGATAATGGTTTAAAGTTGTATAACAGAATGTGACCAAAACATTATTAAAAACAACAATCAGTTGAAATTTTAATGATTTGTTTATGTGGAACTTTATTCATAATAATACCTGTTTAATTTGCAAAAGATGATGAATGCAGTTTGTACCAATCATCAAAAGAGTTGACCTTACCTAAATGAAAATGGGCTTTTGGTTTGGTTGAAAATTAGGATGATTTACGATTAGGGCGTTTTTTTCTTTTGAAAATCGACCTTTTTAGGAAGATTTTAAACAATGTTTTTTTTTGTTTTCTAGAAAGTCGTTTAGCTTGCAACTTTGTCGAAGTAATCAAAAATGTATCTCTTAACCCTCTGCAACCTTCGATCTAAACAATCGTTAAAAATCAATTTATCAACCAATTCCTCCTTTAAGACCTTTAAAAAGCATTGGAAAGAAGAACTGTGACTTTGCCAATAATTTAAAAAAATGTTTTCTGGGGTCAACTTTGGCTATGTTTTTCACTAACATTTTCCATATTTCATGTGGAAATAAGTATGCATTAATTGTTTAAATGTTTACATTTTTTTCATATTTGAATGATAATTGTATCTATCTATAGTAGAAAATGTGAAAAAGATGCAAAAAAATTAAAAAGTCACTTTTAAAAACATGAAAAAAATAGAAAGGCAAAAGGTGGTTGTATAAGCCGAATACTATCAGAAACAAACATAAACTATACAAGATAAATGCAAATAAAAATACTAATAATGGAACAAGAAAAACAATAAAACAAGAGAAGTAAAGTTTTTCGTAGAACTAAAGTTGCTCAAAATGACTTCCTGAACACGGGACAAAGAAAATGCGGACATTACAGGGTTAATCTAAATCTGGACAAACCTTCAAAATCAGTTTTTTAACGTAACAATTCAGGGTTATGTTTTAGAGAATTGTGATGCTCTGAGCGCTTTTAGAGCTCATAAAACAAACATTTTCATTTTTGAAAAAACAATTTTAGACTTAAGGGTCAAAAGTTCAGTGAAAAAAGATGCGATTTTAAAACTTAAATATCTCCAAAAAGCGCAAGCAAAATTTTTGGCACCAGTATAGTGCATTCGGAAGGCACTAAAAACATTGAAAAAATGTCAAGAGTATTTTTTTTAAAACTTGAGAACCTTCATTTGAAAATGCTCAATTTTCAGGAGTAAAGCCTATGGGACCACCCTAACGAAATTCGAAAAAGTGTCTAACAATATTTATTCCATGTAATTTTGCTCGCTGAATCTTAATCTGCCTTAAGAATTGAGCCAAAGTGTCAAGATATCGATATCGATTTGTCATAATGTGGGTTTCTTAATAAAATAATCATAACCCATAAAAAAAAAATCAAATTTCATGTCTGATTTTCAAATTTTCGAAACAAAAAGTATCAGCTACTATCAAAAGTTGGTAAACATTTAATGATTTTGTTTTATTAAAACTTCTTAAATTGATTGAAAATGCTTGAATAATCGTTAAACAATTTATTCTGAATAGTTAACAAACGGTATTACGGTTTTAAAAAATATTTGGAGACATTTTGAAGCGGGGGAGGGTGAAGAGAAAATTCGAAGTAAAGTTGGCCTTTTTCGTCTTTTAACAAATTGAACAATATCAGGACTTTTCGGTTTTCAAATGTCACAGTCCAAAATAATATTAAATCAGTCTTTTTGAAAAGCAAGCTGATGAGCAAAAATTTTACATTGGGTCAATAGTTAATTAAGAATTAGAGCTAAATATGCAACACTCAAAAAAATCTTATTTTTATGTTAAGTTCTTTAATTTTTGCGAGATATGAATATGATAGAAAATTGTATTAATTTCTTAATGTTTTTATCTGAAATCTACATTTATGAACACTTTTCATGACTATTTAGAAAAAAATAAGTGCGTACGTAAAGTTTTTCAAAATTAACATTATTAATTAAAATGTGAATATTGTTCAGCATTTTTTTTAATTTGTTCCCAGTTACAGATTAAATCGTTTCAAAAACACTAGCCAGATCTCATGAAATTAGTTTAAATCAAGCCTTTTTATATTTTACAATTTAAGCTTTCATCTAATAAAAATGTTTATTTTTTGTGTTCATCTATGAATGAAAATAATTTTAAGGGTTTCACAAGGTTGTTTATAATAATTAAAGTCCCTTTTGAGTTGCAGTTTGAAATTATTAGGGTAGTTGACACTATACAATCCAATTATATTAAAAAAAATTTAAAGTGATTAAAATAGTTGTTCAGGTATTCATTTTCATTTTCTTTTATTTAAATATTCAATTAGAAAAATCTCTGATTTTTTTTTAATTTGGTTGCTTAATATTAACATTATTTTAATTAGTTTGAAACATTCATTTAGTGAAAAAGCAACGTAATATAGTAATTACGACTTCTTTACATCACATTTCAACAACTCAACCATCAAATAACCTTCTAAAGTGGCTTACAACTGATATTGCAACATTCGCTACACAGCAGCAGCAACAACAGCAGAAAATGCTAATTACGATGTTTATAACCAATCTGCGCTGCACCGAACAATGTACAAAAACAAGCTAATCCTATTATCCCATTCTTGTCTTTTGTATTATTGCAGTTTCCAGTGAGTTTCCCCTCACACTCTACAGAACCCTATTTGTGAGCTTCCTATTTTTCCCTGCGCCAAAGTCCCTTTGTCTCGGTGGCATGAAATGATCTGCTCCCTTCCCTCTTTTTCTCCCACTTTTCAGTGCAAATTCCTCCGAACCAGTGAGCCACGCGCAATTGTTTTGCAGAAAACGTCGTGAATAATCGTCAGGAATTAAAGTTTTGTGTGAAGTTTTTCCGAGAGCGCGCGAACCCCATAATGAGCGAATAATGAGATTTCAACCAAAATTGGGTTCTTTCTCGTTTCCTCGGCTGATGTTGTTACTGTCTGGGTTGAAGTGGCAGCTGACCACCACCACCACTAGGGAAACAAGGGACCACCCTGCTGGCAGCTGCCAAGAAATCTAGCCCCCTTTGGTTAATCTGATCTTGCCGTCCGTTCGGGAAAATTCCGGACTTTTTCTCAACCTCAATGAATTATGTCTTGCAAGATTCCGGTGCCAGTGTTTTGGGTGGTCCAAGAAGTGTCGCCGAAAAGTCTGCCAAAGTCAAGCTGTAGTCTCCAGGCTGTCTGGGATGACGAGTGTTCGGGGATTTTGTTGCGCAATTTGACACTGCTGGTCGGGAAAGTCCGAGAAGCGGGCAAGGATTTGGTAGTCCACGTGTGCGGTGGGTTAGGGTTTGAGTTACACTTTGGACAGGACCATTCCGAAACTTAATTACTGTCCGAAGAACATGTTACATATATGTGTCACATTACAGAGGCCGGAGAGATATGGAGGATGAAGTTCCGGAACTCACACGAAGTGTTGGTGAAGATTTTTTTTAAATCAAAACGGTTAGGCTATTTTTTTGTAATTAGAATTTTCAAGTAAATTTATATATGTGTTCTGTATTAACCCTCTATTTCCTAACCCCGCCTTTAGACGGACTTTGACAAGAGTTTCCAGCAAGGTCCTAGACTGGCATGTAATTAATAATTTCTTTGATTTTTAGCTGGTAATTAAGTAACTATTTAATTACTTAGTAATTCATGGTAATTAGAGTAACTTAATGTAATTAACTGGAAATTAAAGTAATTTTTTAGTAATTAAAGTAATTGATTTTTTTAAATTGTATTTCTTCAACGAAACTATTTACTATTTATATATAATCTATTATAACAGTATTTTATTAATTTCAAATAAGAGTGAATAACAAAGCTTAAAAAAGACTGGTGCTGTATGTAGAAGGCCTTATTCACCATAGTTCTCTCCTAAAACTCTCCTAAAATTTATTTTTATCATGTTGTTTATCGAAGCTGATTTACAACAAAAAGCAACGCCATGATATATTTCCCAGTGATTTTTTTTTTGTGAATCCGAAATCTATTCATTTTTATTAAATAATTAATAAAATATGTTTTTTTTGCAAGAACTACATTAGGCTGGTACAAATATTTTTAAAAGTTTTTGTCACCCCCCCCCCCCCCCCCCTTCAAAATTGGCCCGAAAAATCAGGGGGCAAAAAAAATATTTTTACAATAAACTTCAAAATTTCAATGAAAATCCATGTGCAACCAGCAGAAATCAAATTAAAATACATTCTCCTGCGTTTAAAATCATTTTTAGCATGTTTGGGTTTATTAAAAAATCTTAAGATTTTTTGAAAATTTTCGATGCAAAATCTTTTTTTTCGATACAATTTTTGTTTTTGTCAGATCTTAGATTTTTTGAAAACTAATGATTGCAAAACAACTGAACTAGTGTAAAATTCATTTAAAAACACTTTTTTCATTTAAATGTGAAGACTATGGCTTGTTATTTAAATTTTTATATTTTTTATTTTTTTGCCCCCCCCTTGACCTCGGCCAGGGCCGAGGGACAAAAACTTTTTTAAATATTTGCATCGGCCTTAGAATTGATTAATTTTTTAGGCTTTTCCTAAAATTGTGCTATATTCCCGAAAAATGTCCAAATAATAATTTTTGAAAGAGCTCTCGAATGAGCTATTTATAAATAATTTAGTTTAGAACCGTAGAAATGAATACATAAATTTAAATTAAATGTTTTTTATCGCAATGAAAAGTAATTAAGTAATTTATGTAATTAATCATTTTGGACCAGTAATTTGAGTAATTAATTGGCAGACTGGCAAGTAATAAACGCTTCTGGAAACCCTTGGGCTTTGATCTAAAAAATCGCCAAAAATCAATTTTCCAACCGATTTTTGATCTTTAAAAAGCATTGGAAAGAAGAACTCTTAAAATTTTAGAAAATTTCAGGGTGGGAAGTTAAACTTGTTTTAAGGGACTTTGCCAATGTTTTTAAAAATGTCATTTTTTTAGGGGTCAACTTTGGCAGTGTTTTTTACTAACATTAGCTATATTTTCAGTAAAAGAAATATGCAGTAATTTTTGTAGTGTCCCAGACAATGCCTCTACGCATTTTTTTTGCAATTTAAATGATGATGGTGCGATTCTATAGCAGAAAATGTGAAAAACATGCAAAAAATTGAAAAAGTGACTGTAAAAACATGAAAAAAATTAGATAGGCGAAATGTAATTATATTAGGTGGTAGAGTAGGCTAAATACTACCAAAACCAATAGTGCAAGATAAATGCAAATTAAAATACTAAAAATGAAACAAGAAAAACACAAAACAAGAAAAGAAAAGTTTTTCGTAGAACAAAAGTTGCTCAAAATGACTTCCTAAACACGGGAAAAATAAATATTTTCAAAAAAAAAATTTGGGCAGTAGAGGGTTAATTATTGAATATCTGCGTGTAACAAACTTTAAAATTTCATAACATGCTGTATACTATTGTATACTATTCAGTTGTAGATTAATTTCTACTTTTTTTTACTGTGTCCAATTTTATTGGGTTTTGAATTTCCCGGGAAATGTTTTCACTATATTTGTAATTTTTTTCAAGCTTAAATCATAGAATTGGCTCAATCATATTAATTTGTGATAATCTACAATTCAATCTAATCAAGGACGACAGTTTATAAATAGCTTAAAAGAAAGTTAAAATCGATTTTTTGTTCTTTCCTTTGGATTTTAAATGAGCTACATTTTTTTTGTCCTGATTTGCCCCTGATTTCGGTATTTGATGGAAAATAAAATAATATGATTTTTTTTTCAAATTTAAAATCATTAATATATGTAAAAATAGTCCAGTCCCAGTATTTTGAATATATATAAAATAATATAAAAAAATATTTATAGCGCTAGGAATTTTGCATTTTGAATTTGTAAACAAAAATTTTAACAGTTTTCGCTAATAATCCAAATTAATGCTAATATCTGCCGAATATAAATTTTAATGTTTTATATTTATATTGATTACCAAGTTTTTAACTTGTAATCTATTTCCACAACCAAAATTTGATTTTTTTAAATTTCAGGAATTCCCGGGACAAATTATAAAATAAAACCGGGATTCGAAAAATCCCGGTTTTGGAAAAATCTTAGAAGAAATTTCGTGCCGGAAATTTAAAATACTTTGTTTTGTTTTTCTTCTTTAATTTGAACAGAAAAGTTAAACCTTAAAGCAGTTTTAATTTAAATTTATATTTGATAGCTCAATATATTTATTTTCTAACCTAGGGAAAACCAAAAGAAAGCATCATTATTTGCCTTTGAAAATTGTGGAAAACGGTGGACTAATCGTTAAGATAATCGTTTGAAATTAATTGAAGAAATATTTGTTTTTTCAAATTGAAATCAGCTATTAATTTTTTATCACAACTATTAAAAGGATTTTAATATTAATATTTTTTGATTTCTAAAAATGGCAGCATATTTTTAAAAAGCATTTTTTGATAAATTATTCAGGCACCTGATTTAAACATGTTTTTTACTATACAAACGATTCTCAAACTAAGACCCTTGTTTTGCACCTTTTTATTTCCAATTTAGAACTGTGGTCCATCATTTGCTTTAGTTCCAAATGATCCATGCTTCTGTAGTAATTAAATTACAGAAGATAATTAACCATTCTCCCGCGTTGATATTCATGTTTAAACATTATTAGAATATTTGTGAAATTTCGATGTTAACTAAATAACACACCAAGTTTTTATTTCACAAAACATTTTTTCGTCTATTCTTAAATGTTTTTAATCGAATAATTGATATAATCAATTTTACGACATTTTTTCAATCAAATGTTAGAACCATATCTTGTAGTTCAATTCTTTCATTTTTTTATTTTTTGTGTCATTCTCTTGACTTTGCCAAGACTTAAGAGATATAATCTTTTAAAAATAATTTGCTTAAGACTAACTTAACAGTTAAGATAAGATTGTGAAAAAATGGATAAATTTAAATACTAGTTTAAAAAACATAAATCACGGTTGTACAAGAATTGTTAAAAAATTGCCGACTGTATTTTTGCAAATCTTCATTGGGTTTCTTAAAACATTCTAATTATTCAGTTTTCTCACGTCAAACCAGCAGGATCCAGATGAAAAAAGTGCTCGAATTTGGCTAATATTTGGCAAATTTAGACCCGTATTTTTTAATTGGCGATTAGGGTGGTCCTATCCGAAATTAGGTGGTCCATAAAATTACTTTTTTTTTTTAAGATTATTGCAAAAACCACGATTTTCATAAAGTTATATCTCCGGAATGACAGAACTGGTTCCAGATCGTAACATTGCAAAAGGAATGGCATTAGATGAAAATATTTGAAATTATTTTGTTTTGAATTTAAATATCCTCAAAAAAAAAAATCTCCAGTTTATTTAACAAACTGAATTTATTATTCATACCGAGGTGTAAACCTTCCTGTTCCCCTTTCTCTTCAAAGTTTTCCCGGAAACCCTCGATAATTTTTCATATGCACCAAAGAGTTTCTTTTCCTGCACTCGGGTTTCCCTTACACTAGGGAAATGGAAAATTTTCCTGCTACTTAGCTCGCTGGAAAAACTTTCCACTTTTCCCCAAACCATGAAACGAGAATCTTCCATGTAATATGTGTTACACGCCATATATCTGTCTGAATAATTAACGAGGCAAAAAATTATGAGCGAAAAATTACTCACCAAAGAAGCTGAATAATAGAAGCTTCTTCCGGAGCCCGGAATGTGGTGGTTCCTCCTGTTTTTTCGGGGAAAAAAACTCTCATCCACAGCAAATGCATTTTCCACTTGCTTATAAATTAACACAGCACAAGCAGCCCATCCAAAGCAAGGACTTCCTTTGAAGTCTCCGAAGCTAAACCCTTTTCCCGTTTGCTCGGACGTCTAAAATATTTCAATAAAAATAAACCTTACTCTCCTTATGTGGGTTGTGCGCCGAAAACAACCGGTCGTCCTTCAAAGGAGTGCTTTTCTATGCTGGCCGGCAAGGCAGTCGGAATGTTGCGTGGCCCAGCCCACCCGTTTTTTTTTGTGAACTACACACACTTTCTGGTCAGCTGGCTGGCCGGTCATTAGAGATGTGAGAAAGGATTCGTTCTTAATGCTCCCGGATTTGGGAGGGTTAACTGCTAGGGTTGTCTAGGTGTCGGCTTTTTTTGGGAGTCGTTTGGAAGGGTTGAAGTTTTTGGGAGTTGAAGGATTTAAAGTGTTCGAAACTATTTTATTTTATATTTTTGTCGAAAGTTTAAATACTGTAAAATTCTCATTAAGTCCTTTTCTTCGACTAGATTTGTTATATCTGGTCACAGATCCATGCAAATTGCATGATGCAATGTCCTTCTAAAAAAATATATCCGCGATATTGTCAAATGTTTTTAAGTCTGTAACTGATCAGCAAGTTTTTGAAAATTTTCCAATTCTTATAAGAATTTTCCGATCTTTCCACAACTATTGAAAAGTTTTATATGTATATGAATTCAAAATAAACATTTTTCAATAAAAAAAAAAATTAGCAAATATCAATATTTAAAATAGCGTAGCCAACGATGCCAGATTATTTTATGGGAAATCTGTATTTTCCTAAAAATAAATCTGTATTTTATCTGTAACATGTCAAATTCGAAGCCATACAAGACATTTTTGAAATTTTAACAGCTGATTTAAGCTTTTTAGTCATATTAAAGCATAATTTAATAACAAAATTGTTGAAATTTTGAAATATAATTAATGTTTAAATGCCTGTATATACAGATTTTTGTGTTTTTTGGGATCGAAAAATCTGTAAAATACAGATTTATTTGTATATCTGGCATGGCTGAGCGTAGCTATGAACAGTGACTATTTTTGAAAAAAATATCTACACTCGGATTCAATTCAGTGGGAAATTTCTAATTAGATTACTCAGCATAGTTTCAGAGTGTTGAAGAGCTGTGCTTTCTTCAATATATTTCCCTTTTTAAATTAAATTAATGTGAACCCATAGAACTTGTTAAACATATTTTCCACAAATTTTAATAATTAATGGAGCTCATTAATTGAATCTATTGTCTAGTCTAGACAATTATTACAATCTATTGTTTTGATTTGAGAATTTTGGGAAAAAGATAACATGAACTTTTGTTGAAAACCCTTAAAAATATGTTGATTTTATGTGGTTATACAAAATCAGCATTTTATGTTTTTTTTGCACAGTAAATTAAATTAAAAATTTGGTAGCATACAAAAAAGCTAAGATTTCACCAGTAACTGCATTTTTTTTAACACAAAATATTTTTTTTTATCAGAAACTGAGTATAATTTAATCAACAAGTGAAAGTTTTGTTTTTAGCACGTGTTATTATTTTAGGCGCATTAATTCAAAATACAAAAACATAAACAGAGTTTAATTTAGTATCTAAAATTTTGTTTAAAAAAAAACAATTGTCACACTTTCACGAAAAAAATTTAAATTAAATTTTCTTATGTGTTATTTGGTTTATTAAACATAAATTGTGATAAAACTACATAAAAGGATTTTTCAACCTTCTATTTTTAAACCTTCTAAAATAAAATAAATATTTTTTTATTTTATGGACATCTGTGTTTTTTAATAATTTTTTATGTACACAGGTCATGGTAATGAGCAATTCGATTTGAAAAGAGCATAAACCGAAATAAATTCCCAATCGGGCTCAAAATTTGTCGGGGGTTCCTTGGCTAAAATAGCTAGACCCGTATTATTTTTGTTAGGCCACAATGGGTACCTGCACCGTGCTAGGGTGGTCCCAAAAATTGCATTTTTTATCAATTTTCGCTAAAACCACATTTTTCAAAATAGCCTATAGCCTATAATTTTCTTACTGTCCTCCGGATAATTTTCCCATCATTAACTAAAAAAATATTTTTTCGAAAATTCAGGCCTAAAAGGGTTAAATGCAAAAGAAAGCTGACTAGTTGGAATTTCAAAGAAAAATAAGTTGAAATTTAAAACAGCGATATCTTTAAAATTTAGGCTTTTTTCGGTACAATCTATATATATAAAAAATTTCGATGGTTTTGTTCGAACGCGAATCAGTTCAATACGGAGCGTCGGATCGAGGTGCTCTTTGTTGCGTTGGGTTCGTATAAGCCCAAGGAAGGTTCTTACGCCACTAAATTGCAGCTTTGGCCACTCGGGAACCGATTCCGGAAATCTGCAGATTGTATGGAAAAAGTTGCGTAAAATCAAATTTTGATCACAGGAGGCTGAATTAGCAAACAAGCTAAAAACGTCAAGAAACAAAAAAAGACAAGACGAAGTTTGCCGGGGTCAGCTTGTAATTTATGAAAATTTGAGCATTTTCGAAAAAATACGGTGTTTGTGAAAATTTTAGGATTTCATTCGAAAAACTCAAAACCAGCGAAAGTGCATGCATCATTCCAGATCGTTTGAAACCCATTTTGCAAAATATGAAAATTTTGTGTATTTTCGAAAAAAAAATCCGGTATTTTGTGAAAATGTTAGTATTTAACAAAAAAAAAAAACACTATTAAAAGTGAAAAAGCATACAAAATGACACTCCATTTGATACCCATATTACAAATTATAAAAAAAAGAGTATTTTATTAAGAGTCGATATTTTGTGAAAATTTTAAGATTTCATAAAAAAAACTCAAAAACAGTGAAAAAAAATTGTATCGTTCGATGCCCATATTGAATGTTATCAAAATTTGTGTATTTTAGAGAAAAACGATGTTTTGGGAAAATTGTTCAATTTTCAAAAAAAAAAAACTCATAATAAAAACATTAATTTTTTCGCTTCGTTTTCACCCTTATTGCAAATTATAATACCTTGATTTTTTTTTCGAAAAAAGTGTATTTTGTTAAATTTTAAGTAATTCATTCAAAACACTCTAACACAGTGAAAATGCAATCAAAATTTCGAATCGTTTGATACCCATATTGTAAATTCTTAAAATTTAAAGTCTAAGATTTTAAAAATGAGTTATCGTCCATTATCGTTGATAAGATTATCGCCGATAGAATTATCGAAATAACGATAGATTATCGTTATCATCCCGATGCTAACGATAACCATTATCGCTATCGTTAGACGCATTTTTTTTACTGTGTATGTTATTATTAACGTAAAAAAAAACAAATAAAAAAATACAATTTTTAGGCATAATTACACGAAGAATGCTCAATTTTACATCAGAAACTGTGCCCGTGTAAAATTACATAGGCGAGGGAAAAAGTTCCATCTCTTTCTATGTATTATTTTTTTTTGATTACAGCGAGGTACAATAAAATCTTAAAATTTTCATCTCGTCATATGTATAACTCATTTTTACTGGGTACTAAACATTTTTTCAACGTAAATGTTTTTTTACCGCAGAAGAAAGTGTGTAAACTTACATAATTTAAAAGAATAAATTGGGTGAAATTCCATAAAATCGATGTGAATTAAATATATTAAAAATTTCAACTAACCTTTTTTTTATGTGAACGAATAAAATACAAAAAAAATCCAGCTATTTTAAATGTTTTGATCAGTTGCCTTTTGTAGGTCATTCTGCATCTTTAAAAAAACATTTCTGGAAGAGTTTAATTTTAAAAGGTCCAATAAACATTCGAATAATTAGCTTTTAGGATCATAAAAAAATACTCAGGATTTTAGTGCTCACCTTACACGGATAGAAATTTTGTATGCATATACGGTAACTCTCTTTTTTGAATTCGTAAACACTGAAATGTTTGCAAAATCGTCTAAAAATTTCTCGATTTCTATGTAAATGTTTTCATAATCGACAACATTGTTGTTCGAAATCGTAAAAAATGTTGACGATTTTGTAAACATTCCAATATTTATAAGTTCAAAAACATAGATGTGCCGGATTAGCTAACAGAATGTCTACCCGTGTATGTTAATGGTTCTTAATTTATTTGTTTAGCCCTTTTGAAAATATAAGTAGTTCTACATTAGAATCCACTGAATTGCAAAAACTCAACAAATTTATTTATTAAAGAAAGAGAAATCATGGATTGTGAATGGACATTCCATAATATCTTTTTGAATGTATATAAAAAACTGTAAAAAGTATGACCTAAAAGAATGTGTTTATCTTACTTGTTTAATACGATGCTACTTTTTTTACTCATGGTTAGCAGTTAACACTACCTTTTCTCTTTATATCAGCTCCAAGTCACTGTACTGCACACTGCACAAAGCTTCAAATTCAATAAAAATTAGATGATAAATAAAGATGGGTAATTCTCCGCCAACTCACACAGCAGTTGCCCCGACCCCTCTTCGATTTGCGTGAAAATTTGTCCTAAGGGGTAACTTTTGTCCCTGATCACGAATCCGAGGTCCGTTTTTTGATATCTCGTGACGGAGGGGTGGTACGACCCCTTCCATTTTTGAACATGCGAAAAAAGAGGTGTTTTTCAATAATTTGCAGCCTGAAACGGTGATGAGATAGAAATGTGGTGTCAATGGGACTTTTATGTAAAATTAGACGCCCGATTTGATGGCGTACTCAGAATTCCGAAAAAACGTATTTTTCATCGAAAAAAACACTAAAAAAGTTTTAAAAATCCTCCCATTTTCCGTTACTCGACTGTAAAAATTTTTGGAACATGTCATTTTATGGGAAATTTAATGTACTTTTTGAATCTACATTGACCCAGAAGGGTCATTTTTTCATTTAGAACAAAATTTTTCATTTTAAAATTTCGTGTTTTTTCTAACTTTGCAGGGTTATTTTTTAGAGTGTAACAATGTTCTACAAATTTGTAGAGCAGACAATTACAAAAAATTTGATATTTAGACATAAGGGGTTTGCTTATAATTATCACGAGTTATCGCGATTTTACGAAAAAAAGTTTTGAAAAAGTTGGTCGTCATCGATCATGGCCGTTCATGATCACCCGCGACAGACACGGACAATGAAACAAAGAGAAACGCAAAAAGTTACTTTTTCAAAACTTTTTTTTCGTAAAATCGCGATAACTCGTGATAATTATAAGCAAACCCCTTATGTCTATATATCAAAATTTTTGTAATTATCTGCTCTACAACTTTGTAGAACATTGTTACACTCTAAAAAATAACCCTGCAAAGTTAGAAAAAACACGAAATTTTAAAATGAAAAATTTTGTTCTAAATGAAAAAATGACCCTTCTGGGTCAATGTAGATTCGAAAAGTACATTAAATTTCCCATAAAATGACATGTTCCAAAAAAATTTACAGTCAAGTAACGGAAAATGGGAGAATTTTTAAAACTTTTTTAGTGTTTTTTTCGATGAAAAATACGTTTTTTCGGAATTCTGAGTACGCCATCAAATCGGGCGTCTAATTTTACATAAAAGTCCCATTGACACCAAATTTCTATCTCATAACCGTTTCAGGCTGCAATTTATTGAAAAACACCTCTTTTTTCGTATGTTCAAAAATGGAAGGGGTCGTACCGCCCCTCCGTCACGAGATATCAAAAAACGGACCTCGGATTCGTGATCAGGGACAAAAGTTACCCCTTAGGACAAAGTTTCACGCAAATCGAAGAGGGGTCGGGGCAACTTTTCCCGATTTCGTGTGAGTTGGTAAGTTACAAAAAATGATAACAATATAAAAATTAATAATTCACAACAGAGTAATTTGCTTTTTGTTTTCTGATAATTCTATGAAGAAAATAAGTTTGCTAAACAAAAGTCTAAATCTGAAATAAAAATAAAAATCTAGAAACATATTTTTTTTGCAAAATTCATGATTTTTAAAATTTATATTTTCAATGTTCAATGCCCCTAGACTGGATTCGATCCAAAAATTCACAAAAAAAAATAAAATTCGTTATGATCGAACAAAATATATTCCAAATTTCATCGTGATTCTGATATAATGATTTGTAAAATATAAGATGATCCATGACTAAAATAATAGTTAAGTCTTTTTATGAATTTTGGCTAAACTTTGAAAGGAATATTGGTGGATTGCTAATTAATTATTAAAAATGATAAAACCGTTATCTAAATTTGAAAAAAAATCGACAGTTCATAATAACTGGTACACCAAATTATATTTCCTCTTCTTCCGAATTTCAACCCTGTCCAGCTCAGTCTTCTCCGAGTTCCAGCTCACCGTTATCTTTCCCCAGGTCCACTTTCGGACACTCTGTCCAGTCAAAGAGTCTCCGACGTCCGTCCCGATGCCAGCATTAGCATCCTTCGGGGTAGATTTAGAAAAGGCGATCCTCGGGACCCCGCCACCCTTGAACCAACAGAGGGGCCAAATTCCTTAAATTAAAACCACATTCCATCCTTTTAATTTCCAGCATACTTTTTTCCAGCCCGACGAACGAGCAAAACCCCGTCCCGCCAGGGTGTTTGAAGAAGAGGAGTGGATCTCCGGGATCCGCAAAATCTCGCGCAGAACCTTCCGGGACGACACGGTGTGTGGTGGCCACCACCGCCGCATGTTTGCTCTAAGAAAATATTTATTAAATTAAATCCTTTTAATGTCGTAAATTAAAATAATGAATCACGAGCGTGTGTGTGAGATCCCCGTGCAGACATCCTTTGAAGAGTCAGGTAATTTTGCGAACGAGTAGCTGTGAAAGCTAATATTTTCCTGTGTGGAACACAGGTTGCCTGCCGTCAGGCGAAAGAAAATGAGCGGTTGCACCGTTCGCTGCATACATTTAGGATGAAACGGTGAAACGGTGAAGAGTACTTTAGGCTGTTTATTCCGTATTTAAGCTGTTGAAAGAAAAAAGTCTGTTCAAATCACTAAATCAACAACTCAAGAGTTCAACAATATCGGTCCAAGTTCAAAACTGACCAACACTTTAGATAACGAGCCTGCACCTGATTCCTACCGAAGTGCGTACATCACATTGTGTGTGTGGATCCAACATCGAAAACCGAAACTTGGAGGTCGACCCCAAAAACCAGTCCTTTCTGGCCAGAGAAATGACCGAAAATAGCCTACCAACGAGACTGCTGCTCAAACACCCCTCCTCCCACTCAAGGGGTTCGGAACCGACCCCAACTGATGTGGTTTGATAAAAGTTGATTCGATAGGCCTTCCGGCAGGCCGACCTTCCAGGGCTTGACTGGAGGCTTTCCCTTGCTCAAGGGAAGGCAAAACCCGAAAAACCATACGCCCCAATAAAAAGTCGAAAAAATGCCGGCCCAAGAGGCCGGACAAAGGTCCGAGAACTCCTCTGCTCTGTAAAATGGTAGCAATTTGTAAATTTCATCTCTGCAAATCACTGCCACTTGGGTGTTTTGGTCGAAGACCTAGGGCGGGGAGGAGGAGCAGGTTGTTGTGTAGAACATCACACATCATCACCATTATCCTGATTGGAACAAGGCCTTCTTACAGAAGTGCATCCTGGCTGGCAAGGTAGAGAGTACACACAATAGAGGTGCAAGTGGTGCCTTGTTGGTGATGTTTTACACATTGAGCAAATATTTGGACGATCCATTATTGCTGGCTGGCTTTGGAAAGAACGCAGAGTGCTTGGGGGAGGTAAAGACTGTAGTTACGGAGATTATCACTACTCAATTGAAATCGCTTTATAACGAGTGAAGTTGACTATTTACTAAATTTATATTGTTGAAAGAATGTTTAATTACCTGAAATTCATAAATTTATGATGACATTTTTACATGAATCATAGGCCACATATGACACATAAAAAAAAGTTGTAGATCTTTATACTTCAAATTCTATCGATATTTATCTTTCAAAAAACTTATGAAAATTCATTCTTACCAGCAACTAATGAATTTAACAAAATTATAGCAAAACTAAAATTCAGATGTCAAGCCTGATTCTCGAAAATTTTAGGCGAAACTTATTACAAAATGCTTTATACATCACCATAGTTGTGCTACTATAAAAAAAATGTGAAATACTAGGCTAAGTATCAATAAATTTATAGAAATATGTATTTTCTGGAACTTGTTCAACTTTAAATTTGTAACAAAAATTAAAAGTCTTTACTTGATTAAATACAAATACACAAGCACACGGAGAAAGATCAGTTTCCAAAATCGTGAACAATCGTTCATGAAACTTTCGAATACTTTGTTCGTGATTCCAAATTTCATGACACTTGTTCACGATTTTGGGAACTGATTTTTCTCCGTACATTATGGACTGTATTGTGAATAGTGCAAAATCGATTTTGCAAGATTTTTCAATGAATATTTCAATTTTAGTCAATAATTATTTAATGCCCCCTGATTTTTCAGGAAAATTTTGGAGGGAGGGGGGGGGACAAAATCTAGAAATAAAATTTGCAATGTCATTAGGGTTAACTGGTATGAAGTGAAATGATGGAATATCCCGGACAGATGGTAATAACGAAATTCATGTCATTTCAATAACAAATACTGTTAAAATAACAGAAAGTGCTATGGAATCTTCTTGAAAAATCCATTTTTACATAAGGGTTTAATAACAGTTTATGTTATCATAACAAAATTCGTTATTGGTCCGATATTGGTGGAAATCCAAAACAACTTTGGAATAACATTTTTTGTTATGGAAGAATACCGCCAACTGTTATTGAGATGATCGGAATAGTTGTTAAAATAACAAAAAATAATAACAAATATTTGTTCGAATAATAACAAAAAAAATTATTAGTCTGTTATTACAATAACAATCCAATAACAAAAAAAAATCATAACGACGAATAACAAATCTTGTTATAAATAACATACAATGTTATTGGCCTAGTATTTTCAAATATCATAAAATGTTATTCCCAAGTTATTTCCGTCTGCTCGGGTACTATTTTAGTTGTTTAGCAAAGAAAACCACATTTTGAACTATATCATACTACTGACAGAGTAAGAAATGTTAGAAAAAGTGTGTTTTACTTGAATAATCAACCATTTAAAAAATGTTGGAACTCTGTGTTTTAAAATATATTTTATTGTAATTATAATTTCATGTCTTAATCATAAACAATACATTAATTAACCCTGCTTCAAGATGGGCTTTAATCAAGACATGAACTGAAAAAAAATCAATTATCTAGCAGGATTATAACCAATTTTCAATTGCACAGCAAAAAATTTAGACTAGAAAAGTTGTATAACCTCATTTACTCATTTTTAGATGGAAAATTACACTTTTTTTCTGACATAATAGATTCATTCCCAGATGTAAAATTGCCACATTTTTTTTACTGTGTAGGAAAGCAAAAACCAAGCACTAAAAAGAAAAATTCAAAATATATTAAGAAAATATCAGTAACAACTTTTCAATAGGGCGAAACCCTCAGATGTAAACAAACTGAGTTTTTGTCAGAATCATATAAAGCGAACAAAACTGATTCTAAAACACCCTCCATCATCACAAAATTCCGAAAATACGTAGTTTTACAAGCAAAAAACAAAAGGGCTAATCAACAACATCAATCAAAACAAACCAAATTGAGTTTCCGCCCTTGTGTTTTCATCCAATCACGAGGGGCGAATGTAGTGTTTTCTGCAAGTTCCGACGTATAATTAGAAACACTAAATTTTCGTTATAGTTTAATGAATTTTAACCTGACAATCCTCAAAATGGATCAAAATGTTTGTTTCTGATGTCTCTGACCACAATTCCATGACAAACACAGATTTGTATGATCCTAAATACATAACTTTTTAATTTCAATTATTGTAGTATCGGATCTGGTCTGGATTCACAATCTAGATATGAAGGTCCATAATTTACCGGTTCTTGGAACATCCGGGGATTATGGGTCGAGCAGTTGCAGGACAAAAAGTTAGTGTAGGGAGGTTTACTGCCCATAATTGAAAATTAGGCTATTATGCCAAATCAAGTATTCCGAGAAAAACGCGTTTTAGTGTTTGTCACCAAATCTCCGTCAAGGCAATTTCCCATAAGAGTGGCATATTAGCCGTTTTGTATTATCACTAACTGTAACGTTTCACAATGATAAAATAGTTGTTTCACCACTTTTTTCTTTAAAAACCCGAAAAATTAACAAAAAACAAAAGGGCGAATCTGTTGTTAACTTTTGCTTTGTGGCGTAACCTGACGGGCTAAACCGTTGTTTTGGTTGAGTGGGTGGCGAATACGGTGGGGCGAAAATGGAGGCACGCTCTTTAAAAAGGCGTAATTTGTTTTTCTCAATTTTTAATAGCAAAAACACCTTAATTAATTTCAAATTGCTCCCTATGATGAAATTATTGCTATTTTCTATTACGTTTTGACAAAATTGATGGTTTTCATGCTTTTTTGTGGAAATAGGAATTGATCGAAATTGCAAAATTTTGAATGTTGATTTTCCCGAAACGGCAGGATTGTAGGTTTCGCCCTTTTGAAATGTTGTTACTGATATGCTGGCTGCGCAAATCAATAAACATAATTAGATATATTCATCCAAAATGTAAAAAAATATATATTTTTTCAGAAATATAACAAGTTATGTTAGATTTGTTCATCGTAGAAACAAATCTACTTAACATTTTGCCGGTTGTCCATTAGCCCATAAGGCTGTTAGAATATTCAAAACTCTGAATCTTTAGATCGGATTTTCTGATCGATTCGGTGTCATCGACAAAGTTATTCAATTTAATTTTGATAATTGAGTTAATTCAGTTAATTTTAGTCAATTTTGTAAATTTTTGACAATTTTGACAATTTTGACAATTTTGACAATTTTGACAATTTTGACAATTTTGATAAATTTGACAAATTTGACAAATTTGACAATTTTGTCAATTTTGTCAATTTTGACAATTTTGACAATTTTGACAATTTTGACAATTTTGACAATTTTGACAATTTTGACAATTTTAACAATTTTGACAATTTTGACAATTTTGACAATTTTGACAATTTTGACAATTTTGACAATTTTGACAATTTTGACAATTTTGACAATTTTGACAATTTTGACAATTTTGACAATTTTGACAATTTTGACAATTTTGACAATTTTGACAATTTTGACAATTTTGACAATTTTGACAATTTTGACAATTTTGACAATTTTGACAATTTTGACAATTTTGACAATTTTGACAATTTTGACAATTTTGACAATTTTGACAATTTTGACAATTTTGACAATTTTGAAAATTTTGACAATTTTGAAAATTTTGACAATTTTGACAATTTTGACAATTTTGACAATTTTGACAATTTTGACAATTTTGACAATTTTGACAATTTTGACAATTTTGACAATTTTGACAATTTTGACAATTTTGACAATTTTGACAATTTTGACAATTTTGACAATTTTGACAATTTTGACAATTTTGACAATTTTGACAATTTTGACAATTTTGACAATTTTGACAATTTTGACAATTTTGACAATTTTGTCAATTCGTGCTTGCCATTTCATTAGGGCACATAACTTTTGTAGACAAGAGTGTGTCTCATTCACTCCTTATGTAAACTGTCATTTGAGGGAAAAGGATACACTTTTGCTTACAAAAGTTATGTGCCCTTTTGAAATGTTAAGCTTCAATTTTGTCATTTTGGTCAATTTTGTCTTTTCTGTAATTTTTTTTAAATTTTGTTTTTTTTTTATATTTTCAATTATGTTTCAATTTGAAGAAAAACAAAAAAAATGTTTGAAGGTTATGGTGGCTCTAATGACATTCTGCAAAACATACCCTAGTCATATGCTTTTAACTTTTCTCGTATGAATTCAATAATAAAACATTTTGAAGGATTGTCAAATCATTGATATTTTTAAAACTGAATGGTTTCCTGTAGAAGATATGTTTACACTGAAATTTCTTCCATCAATTATCGTCAAAATAAAATATTAAAATTGGCGTAAAGAAGTCCATAAAAAAATAATTTAAGGTAATCAAAAAATATTGAAAGAAAAATTCAAAATTAAATCTCAAATTTCAACCTAAAAAATCTTCAGACCAAAATTTCTAACCTCAAACCAACCGCAACTTTCTCCACCGGTGGTGAAAACTGCTCAAAACTTGCCCTCCCCCAAAGTGGTCATATCTGAAGGTGTGGCCACCAGCCTCGTCCACGTGTGTGTGTCCTGTGGGGGGGGCGGGGGGAAATCCCCTCTCTCCCACCAGTCGTCCGAGTTTTCGGGTAGGCCTACCTACACCTAGTGGGCAGTTCATAACCACCCTCTGAGGTCTTATCGGTGTGGTCCATTTAGTGGCTGCACAATTCCACCGCCACCACCACCAACGACGGCCATAAAGCCATCGTCATCGAGTCGTCCACAGCAGTCATGGCCTGCTACTCATCGGAGGACGACGTGTTGAGTTGGGCCCTTTTTCGAACGGGGGCCGGCCTACACCCGGTGTGTTCATGGCCTACTGGTGGTGTTTTATATACTTTTACACCCGGTCCAGGACCCGGTTGGGCTCCTTCTCCAAGCCATCTGGGCCGAGAATCGGCGGTTTGGGGAGGCCTCGTACGTTCTAGGCTTACATACAGTAAGGGATCTCTGAAATGAGCGCAAATTTGGAGTTGATTTTGACTAGCGAGAAGTTTAAAAATTTTGATAACTACTGTACAAAAACGACCTCCCCGGAACCGTAAAGTTCCTTCCAGTTTGGCTGAGGGTGTGTGTGGACGGTGGACCACCCGATGATGGTCGGACTTTTCCACAATGACTCTGGTTCTGGAGGTTGGCCGTTGTTGGGGTTGGGAAAAAGCCAGTCCAGAGACTCGGGGGAAATTTTTCGACCTCCTTCGGGAAAATGTGGGGGTGAAACACCGGAATATATCAAAATATAGTTCTGGGTTGGTTTCGGTGAGGTTGGAGGAGGTTCAGGGAGGGAAACAGAGTTTGGAGACTTGGTTCGAATGTGTACTGACCGTGTACAAGTATTTGAAGAGACTGGAAGCAACATTTTATACGTTTTACATTGACCATTTGGGGAACCGCATCCGTAACTAAATAGAAAAGTTGAACCATATTTGCACTCCATTCTTGCAGAATGTGCACTTGTTTGATCAGATGCAATTCTTGTTTGGACATGAACTCAGGAGAAGATTATTTTTCATTTATTTCATATCTGGTATTCAGCATCTCACATGCGAGAGATTTGATACTGATTTTGTTTGCAATTTCCATGGCCATAACAAAATTGTCAAAATTGTCAAAATTGTCAAAATTGTCAAAATTGTCAAAATTGTCAAAATTGTCAAAATTGTCAAAATTGTCAAAATTGTCAAAATTGTCAAAATTGTCAAAATTGTCAAAATTGTCAAAATTGTCAAAATTGTCAAAATTGTCAAAATTGTCAAAGTTGTCAAAATTGTCAAAATTGTCAAAATTGTCAAAATTGTCAAAATTGTCAAAATTGTCAAAATTGTCAAAATTGTCAAAATTGTCAAAATTGTCAAAATTGTCAAAATTGTCAAAATTGTCAAAATTGTCAAAATTGTCAAAATTGTCAAAATTGTCAAAATTGTCAAAATTGTCAAAATTGTCAAAATTGTCAAAATTGTCAAAATTGTCAAAATTGTCAAAATTGTCAAAATTGTCAAAATTGTCAAAATTGTCAAAATTGTCAAAATTGTCAAAATTGTCAAAATTGTCAAAATTGTCAAAATTGTCAAAATTGTCAAAATTGTCAAAAATTGTCAAAATTGTCAAAATTGTTAAAATTGTCAAAATTGTCAAAATTGTCAAAATTGTCAAAATTGTCAAAATTGTCAAAATTGTCAAAATTGTCAAAATTGTCAAAATTGTCAAAATTGTCAAAATTGTCAAAATTGTCAAAATTGTCAAAGTTGTCAAAATTGTCAAAATTGTCAAAATTGTCAAAATTGTCAAAATTGTCAAAATTGTCAAAATTGTCAAAATTGTCAAAATTGTCAAAATTGTCAAAATTGTCAAAATTGTCAAAATTGTCAAAATTGTCAAAATTGTCAAAATTGTCAAAATTGTCAAAATTGTCAAAATTGTCAAAATTGTCAAAATTGTCAAAATTGTCAAAATTGTCAAAATTGTCAAAATTGTCAAAATTGTCAAAATTGTCAAAATTGTCAAAATTGTCAAAATTGTCAAAATTGTCAAAATTGTCAAAAATTGTCAAAATTGTCAAAATTGTTAAAATTGTCAAAATTGTCAAAATTGTCAAAATTGTCAAAATTGTCAAAATTGTCAAAATTGTCAAAATTGTCAAAATTGTCAAAATTGTCAAAATTGTCAAAATTGTCAAAATTGTCAAAATTGTCAAAATTGTCAAAATTGTCAAAATTGTCAAAATTGTCAAAATTGTCAAAATTGTCAAAATTGTCAAAATTTTCAAAATTGTCAAAATTGTCAAAATTGTCAAAATTTTCAAAATTGTCAAAATTGTCAAAATTGTCAAAATTGTCAAAATTGTCAAAATGGTCAAAATTGTCAAAATTGTCAAAATTGTCAAAATGGTCAAAATTGTCAAAATTGTCAAAATTGTCAAAATTGTCAAAATTGTCAAAATTGTCAAAAATTGTAAAAATTGTAAAAATAGTCAAAATTGTCAAAATTGTCAAAATTGTCAAAATTGTCAAAATTGACAAAATTGTCAAAATTGTCAAAATTGTCAAAATTGTCAAAATTGTCAAAATTGTCAAAATTGTCAAAATTGTCAAAATTGTCAAAATTGTCAAAATTGTCAAAATTGTCAAAATTGTCAAAATTGTCAAAATTGTCAAAATTGTCAAAATTGTCAAAATTGTCAAAATTGTCAAAATTGTCAAAATTGTCAAAATTGTCAAAATTGTCAAAATTGTCAAAATTGTCAAAATTGTCAAAATTGTCAAAATTGTCAAAATTTTCAAAATTGTCAAAATTGTCAAAATTGTCAAAATTGTCAAAATTGTCAAAATTGTCAAAATTGTCAAAATTGTCAAAATTGTCAAAATTGTCAAAATTGTCAAAATTTTTAAAATTGTCAAAATTGTCAAAATTGTCAAAATTGTCAAAATTGTCAAAATTGTCAAAATTGTCAAAATTGTCAAAATTGTCAAAATTGTCAAAATTGTCAAAATTGTCAAAATTGTCAAAATTGTCAAAATTGTCAAAATTGTCAAAATTGTCAAAATTGTCAAAATTGTCAAAATTGTCAAAATTGTCAAAATTGTCAAAATTGTCAAAATTGTCAAAATTGTCAAAATTGTCAAAATTGTCAAAATTGTCAAAATTGACAAAATTGTCAAAATTGTCAAAATTGTCAAAATTGTCAAAATTGTCAAAATTGTCAAAATTGTCAAAATTGTCAAAATTGTCAAAATTGTCAAAATTGTCAAAATTGTCAAAATTGTCAAAATTGTCAAAATTGTCAAAATTGTCAAAATTGTCAAAATTGTCAAAATTGTCAAAATTGTCAAAATTGTCAAAATTGTCAAAATTGTCAAAATTGTCAAAATTGTCAAAATTGTCAAAATTGTCAAAATTGTCAAAATTGTCAAAATTGTCAAAATTGTCAAAATTGTCAAAATTGTCAAATTGTCAAAATTGTCAAAATTGTCAAAATTGTCAAAATTGTCAAAATTGTCAAAATTGTCAAAATTGTCAAAATTGTCAAAATTGTCAAAATTGTCAAAATTGTCAAATTGTCAAAATTGTCAAAATTGACAAAATTGTCAAAATTGTCAAAATTGTCAAAATTGTCAAAATTGTCAAAATTGTCAAAATTGTCAAAATTGTCAAAATTGTCAAAATTGTCAAAATTGTCAAAATTGTCAAAATTGTCAAAATTGTCAAAATTGTCAAAATTGTCAAAATTGTCAAAATTGTCAAAATTGTCAAAATTGTCAAAATTGTCAAAATTGTCAAAATTGTCAAAATTGTTAAAATTGTCAAAATTGTCAAAATTGTCAAAATTGTCAAAATTGTCAAAATTGTCAAAATTGTCAAAATTGTCAAAATTGTCAAAATTGTCAAAATTGTCAAAATTGTCAAAATTGTCAAAATTGTCAAAATTGTCAAAATTGTCAAAATTGTCAAAATTGTCAAAATTGTCAAAATTGTCAAAATTGTCAAAATTGTCAAAATTGTCAAAATTGTCAAAATTGTCAAAATTGTCAAAATTGTCAAAATTGTCAAAATTGTCAAAATTGTCAAAATTGTCAAAATTGTCAAAATTGTCAAAATTGTCAAAATTGTCAAAATTGTCAAAATTGTCAAAATTGTCAAAATTGTCAAAATTGTCAAAATTGTCAAAATTGTCAAAATTGTCAAAATTGTCAAAATTGTCAAAATTGTCAAAATTGTCAAAATTGTCAAAATTGTCAAGTTACATGTAAATGTGTTTTACTATGGTTTTAAGGATGCATATTTCCGTTTAGTTGACAGCTTTTAACCCTCAAACCATAACTTCCCGATCTAGTTAATCCGGTTAACCCAAAAGCCAGCAATTATGACTACGTGCGCGTGCATGTGTAACAATCCCTCCAAATAAACATAACGCCAAGACCTGCTCCAACCGGCGACCATTCCGGCACAAAGTCGTCATCGTCGCAGCATGCCATGCTCACACACGTGTAACAGTTCTAATTTTCGGTCTGGCTACGACCACACACACACACGCCGACGGTGGTCTTGTAAAAGCCAAATTGCTCCAAAACACACCACCAACGATCGGCCAAACGTGTCGGGCCAACGTCAGACAGACAAGCCCAACTCCGAAGGTATGCGAAACTGTCAGACAGAGAGAGAGAGCGTGAAACTACTTGCGTGTGGTGGTTGGTTGGCTCTCGTTACAGTGGCCAAGACTCGAAATAATTTAATTTTGAAATAATTATGTGAGAACCTTAAATTATATACTTTGGAACGTTTGAGAGAAAATGACAGAGAGAGCGTCATCATCGCACGAACGTCATCGTCATCAACAACAAGTTCCAATTGGGAAAATTTGAGGAAAATCCTCCGAAAACCCTGTAACCAGATAGTGTTCTCCCCCTCCCTCTCCCTCACTCTCTCGCAAGCAAAATCTTGCAAGATTGCAGCATCCACCGGAATTTACCATCCCGACCACCACCACCAGAGTGAAAGAGAAAACCACATTTTACACCAGCAACGGCAGCCGCGACTTTTCCGCGGCCTACTTTTCCAACCCGCTTTTCCGTCATTATGTGCTCGCGCTCTCTCACTTTCAAGCTGGGGCTCCGCCTCGAACACGTGTTTTTTGTCCCACTCTCTCCATTCTAACTCGCTCTTTCTTGTTCACGCAAATCGCCCAAGAGAAATCAAAACAAAGTCACAAAAGAGAGAGCGCGGAGAGCGAGCTCAAACTGATAACAACAACATTGTCTGTCTGTTATCAACGGAAAGAGAGAAATTCTGAAATAACGAGAGAGCGAGTGGTTGAGAGAGGGAAAGATAAAGAGGTAAACCCAACCCAGTTTGACCGCAGCAGCAGCAGCATCACTTTGTGTGTGAGAAGGAAGAAGAAGAAAGTCTGGTAGGAAAGAAGAGAGAGAGTGGAGAGAGGGAGGGCGATCCGCAAGTCCACGTGGTAGTTAGTGGTGGAATGGCGGTCGGTGGTGATGGTGACGACCGAAGGAGATGACGGAACAAGGGGGTGGAGGGGGAATGGTTTTGTTTTTCTTGTGTTTTTCCGGGTGGCAGTCGTGTGTTTTTTTGTGGATGTTTTTGCATCTTTTTCTTTTCTTTTTAGCTTTCTGGGATGGGAAGGAACCCAGCCATTGGTGTTTGGCTTTGGAAGAAGGATGAGTCTTGCGTAGTGTGGAGAAGGGGGAGAGTTATGATGGTGGGAGATTAAAGAAGAAGAGTGAGGAAGGAGATAGTTTTTGCTGCTAGCGTTTTATTGATTTTTCACAATTAAATTTAGTTGGTTGCTTCCCAGTAGACGCGATATAGAAATATTTTAAACCCTTTTACAAAGTTTCAAATAGTTTCAAGTAGGAAGCGAGTTGTTATGTTTTATGCATATAATGTCATGTCAAAATCAATATACAGACAAACATATATGGACATTTGTATCTAAAGAACATAACCCAATTGTAAACAGTCAGAGTATCCCGCTCACTAAATGCATACATTTGGTTCTTTGTTTGCTTAGCGTAATTACTAAGCATTGATACCAGAAATTTACAATTTTATTTAGTGGCAGAAAATTTCCTACCATTCAATTATCTCGATTGGAGTTTGTGCCAGAAGCCCAAATCTATCATACCTTGACGAAACTGAAGCGCTTACTGGCATCTCCTTCAAAAAATACAAGTTGTGGTATCATTATTGAATATCAAACTTGATGCTCGTGAAAAAAAAAAAACATGGTTGTACATTTATTTGGATCCATTATTTAATGCCGCTTTTTGCTGTTGAAAATAACGATTTCTTGAGTGGTTTCAGGTTTCAAACATTTTTATGAAAAACTTTTCTGTTTTTGATGGATTTGAAGGTAGAATGATTTCGTTAAGCAATAGATTTCATGCAATGAAATCTGTAAATTTCTGAAACAATGATTTATAAATAAAATTAATTGCTTTCAATTGAATTGTTAATTAAATCATTGGCAATCATTTTTTGGAAGAACGTTGTTTACTGTTTTCTGATATTTTACAGACGCTGTATGCTATTTATATAATAAATTTAATTTTATATAATTAAATATTTATTGGCATTTTCACTGCTCCGAAAATACAAAAGTGACTAGAAACATCCTTGTAACGGATTGAATTAGGGAAATCGCTGCAAGATTTCTAAAAATAGTGACAAGAAATGAGCATCTTTTTTAAATTGACGAAACATGAAAACATACAAATATTGAATGAAAGTTTTTCCAAAAAAGTTTTGATTTTATGTTGAAGAAGGTTTGTGGAGGAACTTTTGACAAACGAAAAACTTTACAGCTTTTACTTATTAGAGATTTTTGTCGATTTTTTTTTTCATGTGCAATTATTTCGTTATATTTTTTGGCCTTGTCTTGAAACTTTTTACGATTATCTTCAGTCCATTTTGTATTTTATGCATTAATTCGAGGGTTAGCGGCAAATAAAAAAAAATAACACCTTCGTAGATTAAATTTTTAACTCCAGATTCTAGATTAATGATTCTAAATTTGGTTTCTTGGCACCATTATTGTGTCTACTTGAAAAAATACAAAATAAGTCATGATTGATATTTCAACAAAGTGCAAACAAAACTTTGTGCAAACAATAACTTTTCAGGGTTATCTCGGATCGTTTTGCGGTCTTCGACAAAAAATTTGTCATAAAATTTTACATTTTACATTTTCTTTTGGCGGAATTGAGAAATGTTTGCTTTTCGCCATACATATTTTTCCATTAAATCTTCAATTATAAAAGGTGACTCTTAAATCTAACTGATTTGGCTCAAAATTGGCACATTTTCTTATATTTACCTAAAAAATTGAACCCGGGAGTAACTCTTAAGATTTTTCAAGTTGGGAAATCGGGGAAAAGTAAGAAATTTAACAAAATCCGCAATAAAGTATGAAAAAGTGTCAAACAAAAGATATAACCGGCTCCGTGGCTTAATGGTTACGGCTTCTGCCTCACAAGCAGAAGGTTTAGGGATCAAATCCCGGTCGGTACATTTGAAATTTGGAATCAGGAATTTGAACTTTGAATATGAACAAAAACGAAAAAGAATCAGGTGAGATTCGAACTCACACCTTTGGATTGGTGGTCTGGGACGCTAAGCAGTAGGCCATCAGAAGGTTTACACTCTAGTAGTGAATTGATCCGTAGTGTTGAAACATGTTTTCTTCTCATATTAAATACGCGCTGGTCCCTGAATTGCCTGACGGGATTGGAAGTCTAAATCAAGATCGAGTTTCCTTCAGATGCTTGCTTCTATGTTTAGGCGGGGCCGAACAATGCCCAGCGACCTCGGAATTGGACCGCAAGGAGCTCTGTCATTCTGAAATGGGTCGTTGGAAGCAGCGCGAGGGCTGTCACCACCTAATACCCGGGACTGAGATAAGTTGTATCAGCATTCGGCATATACGAAAAATGAAGTTGACTTTATAGTTGTCGGCCACCATTGCTAGTAGCAACCACTAGTGTCTTCCTTTTTATCTACAAGGACTTCGCCGCCCTGGGCTCCTAAGTGTATGAAAGTATGGCACGGAGTGACAGCGCCGAATACCCATATTTACACAAAGAATTTTAGAGCGCCCGCCGCGGGATTCGAACCGTCGACCTCTGGTTTGGAGTCCAGTGCGCGGTCCGATTGATCCACACGGGCGGGACAACAAAGGCATATACAAAGTCTGATACAAATTATAATTTCCCATAATATCGCTACCGGTTAGCGGGTATTGGATTGGACACACACACACACACACACACACACACACACACACACACACACACACACACAAAAAGTGTCAAACAAAAGATAACATCTAACTTAAAACAACAAAATCATATTGTAACATTGGATCAATATTTGACAAAATATTTAAAATATTATTGCAGAATCAGTCAGTCATATCAAATATTTTTTTCCAGATTCTGTTAAACTTTTTTGTGAGTAAGGGCAAATTACCATAGATAAACATTGTTTTCAGCTATCGTTAACGTTTTTCGTTCAGAATGAACAAAAGAATCGTTTTGAAAACAAGAAAAAATATGAATTCTTCAAACTTTTTGCATGAAATCTTATCACACTGAGTATTTGATTTAAAAAAACGAAACATTTAATTACTGACAACTTGATGAATGAACAATGATTTACAATATTGAAATTTACAAAAAAATAAAAGGGAACTCGTCGAAATCATGTTGTTGAACGTATTTTAATAACGATGTTCTTGTTAAAACGTTCTTTTGAACAAAAAAAAATATGAATAAAAATTAAAGTTCGATTATCTTTAACTTTTTGCCATCCCCTTTTCAAATCAATAAAAAAAATATCAAAATGATTGCTTCAAATTTTTTAGTATTGTTTATAAGAATATATTGTTAAGTTCACTAAAACTACCAATTGCCTGATTTTTATCAAAATATTTAGAAATTATGTTCGTTGATTTGACGTTTGATCAATTAACATTCATTTTTGTTTTTTTTTTTCAATTCGAAATCAGTCGTAAAATTAGAAATTTCTTTTATTCAGTTTCAGGAAAAGTCGGAAAAAGTCGGGAATATGAAAATGGGTAGTAGTCAAAAAAGTGTCCAAATAAAAAAAAAATCAAACCATCCACATTAACGACTCCCGGGTCTTTTGTGGTCTCTATTGCAAGTTTCTGCTCGAACCTAGGAGTCCGAAGGCTTGAATGGGGAGAGCACCCAAACCTCTTTCTACTCCAAGGAACCTTCCACCCCAGTGTTTGAACTGACGACCTTTGGATTGCGAGTCCAACCGCCGCCAGCGATTCCACCGGAGTAGGCTTGGTTTGGTGTGTTGTTTGTACTTAAGATATGGAGACGACTCCTACACCTGGAATGACTTAACGGCCTAACAACCAAGGCCGGGACCGACATTTTACTTCCTCATCCGATGGAAGGTTGGAGCAGATGGGAATCGAACCCAGAATCATCCGCTTACAAAGCGGACAGCGTAACCATTCGGCCACGCACTGCGCCAAAAAAGTGTCCACGTGGTTTATAGATTGTCTCATATGATTTTTTTAACCAATTTTGGAGGGAGAGCTACATAAACTTTGCAATAGGATTGCAACGGTTTATATACATTTTCAAGTTAAAAATTTCACAACAAATTTTTAATTAAAAAATATTGAATGTAATTTTTTATTTTTTAACAAAAAAATGTATCATTGAAACTAACTATTTCCAAAATATCGTCTGATGAAAAATGCAAGCTTTTTAGTTGAGACTAAGATGCAAGATGGTGGTGCTGAAATGTTGATAAAAATTATTTCGTAATTCAATACAGACAATCAGCTTTTCGTATTTGGCTAAATGGGGTCACCGAACTAGAATTTATCGTTGATTTTTTTTTCGTGATTTGATTATCCGAAGTCTTATACAAACCTTTTGATAGTTAAACTTTAGATAATCGAATCTGGACTGTATTATAAGAAATTTTCTCATTTTTTTCGACCATGTTTTGCAGGACTGCTTCTCATTCAAGAAATATTTAAAAGGCAATAAATTTAATATTAAAATGTAAGAAAGGCAAAACAATAAAAAAAAACACATTCTTCCAAAAAACCATCACATTTTCAAACATACAAAACTTATTTTTTTCTTACTAATATGATTGACCCTATTTCTTAAATATTCAGAAATACACAACTCTAAAAATAAATTGCGTTTTAAAAAGATTCCATTCCATAAAATAATCTACTAGATTTTCGACTCAAACTCCCTCGTTTATCCTAAAACCAGTCATTCTTCCCCGGAAAAACATCCCCCAGGATTGGCTACCGAATTTTGAACACTCTCAACCAAACACACACACACGTGAACGAGTGTGTGCGTGATCTCATAGAAAAGAGTCCGATTTTCCTCCCCCAACAGAGCTAGAACCGGTCAGCAGACAGCCAGCACAAAAAAAGGGTTAGGATTTTAAATTCATAAAAATAAATACGCTCTCCTTCCGACCAAACTGACCAAACCGGTGGCCATCGTCGACCCTCTCGAAAAAATGACGCAAAAACAAAAGGTAGGTCAGGACGACGACGACGCGTGCGAGTAAATATGTTTATTGATTTTCATTCATGAGTTTTTCTTTTTTTTGGTTTCGGCGGGGATTTTAAACAGTCCGAAAATCACGACCCTTAAACGCGTCGGACATTGTTCTAATCGATAAAGCTTTAAAATTATTTTTAGGGGCGAATCTTGCAAGCAAGCAAACTTAAGTCGATGGTTTCAACACTAAATCCTCGAAATCCCTTCGCAAAACTACTTTTAGTGCTGACGAATGAGTAATGATGGCTTCATCCTCTCGGGTTTTTCGTGTTTCTCGGAAGCGACGAGAGGGAAAATCCCTCCTTGAAGCCGGCATTAGTTGTGAAAGTGGCGCCGAATTTTTCGGGAAATTGTTTAATAAAAATTTGGGCCAAAACGGCAGCGGCAGCGCTCACGAAACATTAATTTAAGGACAAACCGTGCGCGCGTTTTTCCAGCGGAAAAGGGGGTGACGTGATTTGATCGAAAAACCGGAATTTTCCGGGAGTTTTCCCTTGCAGCATCAAGCAGCTGCTCTGCAGTTAGGGGCTTGCACTTGATTGTTGGCAAAGGGCTTACACACGTGAGGTATTTGTGTGTGAAGAGTGCCAACACGTGTGGGATCGTGTCCTCTTCTGAGAGGTTTGGAGCAGCGTTGAATGGGGAAGGTGAAGAAAGGGTGTTTGGAAATATGTCAACCACTTTACGAGCTAATTTGATAAACGCCGATGCTTTGATGAAGAATGTGTTGAAAATACTAGAGCCTTTTGGTAATGTTTGACATATTACTTTACAAAGAATAAATTTATAAGCAGGTGAATGAGGTATTAATGATTTCTGACATTTCTAAACTTGAGCAATTCTCTGAGATTTCGGTCATTCGATTATTTTTTGTATTTTATAATCCGGCTGAAACTTTTTTGGTGCCTTCGGTATGCCTAAAGAAGCCATTTTGCATCATTAGTTTGTCCATATAATTTTCCATGCAAATTTGGCAGCTATCCATACAAAAATGATGTATGAAAATTCAAAAATCTGTATCTTCTGAAGGAATTTTTTGATCGATTTGGTGTCTTCGGCAAAGTTGTAGGTATGGATAAGGACTACACATATTTTTGGTTTTTTCCATACAATTCTATATAATTGTTCGGACTGATCATACAAAATGGG
Source organism: Culex pipiens pallens (assembly GCF_016801865.2). Classification (NCBI taxonomy): domain Eukaryota; kingdom Metazoa; phylum Arthropoda; class Insecta; order Diptera; family Culicidae; genus Culex; species Culex pipiens. Next base: position 8,884,465 of record NC_068937.1, read on the forward strand.
TACGGAAATTTATGAAAATCTGTACCTTGAGATACCATTTTCTGATCAATTTGGTGTTTTCGGCAATGTGGTTGATTATAATTAGGACTATTCTGAAAAAAATAGACTTTAAATAAGAATTTTCCAGTTCTGTATTTAAATTTTTTTCACTTAAAGTTGGATTCCCCAAACACGATTTTCAAAAATGGTGCAAAATCAGAATATGATTTTTTTTAAAGTACCGAAAAAATGGTCCCACAAATTTGTAAAATTTATCAACTTTGCAATCAAAAATTACTTTACCGATTTTTTTTTTCAAAGTGCACCGTTTTGAAGTTATAGTCACTTCTAGGTTATAATTTTCAGAAATTTTAACAATTTATTTCAGTTTTAACAATATGGGTATCAAACGATCGGGATTTTTTCATATACCTATTTCGAATGTAATAAAAACATATTTTGAATACACTCAAAATTTTCATAAAACTACGTATTTTCGAAAAAAAATACTCAAAATTTCAGTGTTAACAATATGGGTATCAAACGATCAGGATTGTTTCATACATTTCGTATGTAATAGCAACATTTTTTGGAAATACTAAAATTTTTCACAGAACCACGTATTTTCGAAAAAATACTCAAAATTTCCGTTTTGATAATATGGGTATCAAATGACAGGGGTTTTTTTTCATACATTTAGAATGTAATAACAAAATTTTTGAAAATACTCAAAATTTTCACAAAACTACGCATTTTCGAAAAAAAACTCAAAATTAATGTTTTTACAAAGTAGGTATCAAATGATCGGGATTTTTTCACACATTTCAAAATTTATAACGCAAATATGTGATAATATTAAAATTTTCATAAATCTACGTATTTTCGAAAAAATACTCAATTATCTTTGAGTATTTTCGAAAAATGTTATTTTAATCGAAATGTATGAAAAATCCCAATCGATTGATACCCATATTCTAAAAACGAAAATTTTTAGTATTTTTTTCAAAAATATGTAGTTTTGTGATTTTTTTTAGTATTTTCAAAATATGTGCTTATTACATTCGAAATGTATGAAAAAATCCCGATCGTTTGATACCCATATTGTAAAAACTGAAATATTGAGTTTTTTTTCAAAAATACGTAGTTTTGTGAAAATTTTGAGTGTTTTCTAAAAAAAATTATTTAACATTTGAAATGTATAAAAAAAATTCTAAGCAATTAATACCCATATTGCAACAACAATAATTTTGAGTATTTTTTTTCGAGAAACATTGCATTTTCAAAATACAGGAAAAATACTTTTTTTTGTGAAAACTTTCATGAAATTATAATTTTAATGGATAGCTGACATCATCCCGATTCCAAAACACTATAATTTTTCGATGTTTGCATGATTTTTCATACGATTATAGCCAATATCTCCCATATAGCCAAAATCCCATAAGCTCTGTACTTCAGTTATGCACTGGACCGTGCATAACCGAGGCAGCTGAACGAATCAAAACCGGGGCAGTGCAAAACCGGGGCATGACTGTAATTGCCCGAAAAATTTTTTTTTTCCTTGTACCGTCATCATGGGTGACACTGGATCTGAGGGGTGAGATTGGGTCATTTCAAAAGTGCTGAAATTTTTATGACCCAATATTACCCTCTGACCCAATGTCACCTCTGATGACGGTACCTATTTTTCCGAAAAGTCCTAATCATAATTTACAACTTTACCGAAGACACCAAATCGATTCAAAAATTTTATCTCACGTTACAGAATTTTATACATTTACATACACATTTTGTATGACCAGTTTTTAATGTTAAACCGAATTTGCAATAAAAAAAAACTTCGTTGATTTTTTGATAAAAAATACAAGACTTTTTTAAAAAGTGTTCATGATTGTCCATTCCTAAAAATGTTTTGTTCAGCAATTATCAAAAAAAATGCATAAGAAACAATGAAGGTTGGACCTCTGGGTGCTGAAATACAGTGGATTAATGAAAAAGAAACATGAAAATTGATGTTTTTTAAATCTCATCAAAACAGCATTTTTTTTCTAGTACCAATATTTCAGAAACTAGGGGTACTATTTTCAATGTTAAAAACGAAAACATTTGTAAAATTTTCTGATTTCTTCGAAAAAAATAGTTTTAAAATTTTGCTGTGGACTCTAACATTTAAAAAATTGGTGTAATATTGAATATTTGACCTTTTTGAAATGTTAGGCTTGATGCTAAAGTTATAAAAACTTTTTTCAACATTGAATATAGGTCAATTTGTTGCTGAGATTATGGCATTGATAACTTGGAAATGATTAAATGAGACTAAAAAATCGAAGACATTCTTGTTTCCTTTTTTCCGCTGTATTTTAGAAATCAGAAGTCAAATCTTCAATATCTCGTAAGCAATCTTTCTGGATTTTTTCGAAAAAAATATTTTCGGGTTTGGACAATCATGGACCCTAAGTAAAAAAAAAGAAAAATGGGAAGCTTTCAGTTGAAATTAAACTTTAAGTGGCTATATCTTGAAAACAATGACTATATCAAAAAATCATTGAAGTACCTTCGATTGCAAATTAGATTTTACATTGAAAACTGAAGTCAGAAAAATTATATTTTCTCCAAAAAACACAATTAACATAAATCATAACTCGGTGGTCACATTTTTGTCCATGCTCTGTGTCTCAAAAGTTGCGGTGTTTTGTCCCATAAAACATATAGAAAATGGAAAATCCAAAAGTATTGATTTTGGGAAATTGAATTTTTGTGCAAAAAAAATTAAGATCTCAAAAAAAAAATCAATGTACCTATTTTTTTTCTGAAAGTCCCCAGCAATACTTACAACTTTGCCGAGGACACCAAATCGATCAGAAAATTCTTTCAAGAGTTACATATTTTCGAATATTTACGTATGATAATTTTGTTGTTAAATGGTGCAGTAAGATATGTTACAGACATGACCAGCATGGCAAAGAATATTGAAAAAAATCTAAACAAAAAGAGCTGTGACCAACTCTGTCAAAATGACAATTTTCGTGTATAATCGTTATCATCGGAACATCTCTGAGGGCACCGGTCAATTTACGAAAAATTTCCAAATTCATTGAAAAATGCTGCGTTTTATTTGAAAGGCGCCAATTTCTGAATTTTTGAAAATACTGAATTTTCAAGTTTCCTATAATTTCGCAAAAATAATTATTGTAGCAACAATTTTCAAACTCAACCTGATTTTCCTTCCCTAACCCGTTCACCTTCAACGCGGCTGGACCATCGATGTGGACAGGGTTCAATCCAAGGTCCAAGAGTTTGAAATCCTTCCATGAAATCGTGTCTGCGAGTGTTGTATGTACTCCCACCACGCACCCCCACAAACCCTGCAATCCGCTGGCAAAAAGTCCTCTGCCCAGAGAGCAAAACCCCGGGAGCATGCGAGCATAAGCATCAACATTAAAATCACCACCACCACCACACACACTCTTCCGAAGGAAGGCAGGGTTGCTTCGAGGGGGAGGTAGGGTAAGCCGCCCTCTGTTGGGGCGATACATGATTATGTATAAATAAATAACCCTTCGCTTCTTCCGCCTGGATTGCATCATCCCAGGACGTCCACGGAGTGCTGAGAGAACCAGCTGAGCGGCTCTCCCGAAGTTTGGGGGTGTCGGGGCGGAGAACCATGTTGTTGGGTGGCCACGCCGCCACCACCTTCACCGGTTTGGTCCACCGGTGGTTCGCCCGGGTTTCGGATCCCCGATGCGTTTTCCCAACAAAACTTTCAACTCTTGTTGTAATTATAGCACGAACCCCCCCGGTTCGGGGGCGGCTTGTGCGGGGTTTGGGTCTTGGGAAGGTAGTGGTTCCGTGTGCGTACGGTGAGGTGAGAGTATATGGTTCCGTCCGGAATGCTGCTGGATTTTCCCAACCCGACCAGGCCAACAAAACCATAAAAGCGATTTTAGTCTAACACTGCGCTTCGTTGACTTTGGAAGCAGGACGGCCAACCTGGCTTACCAACTTCCTAGCCTGTGGAATCCGCCTTCGAGAGTAGTGATTGAGGTAGAGTTTGTGGGTCATTTGAGACTCAACGAAGAGGTTGACCAAAAAACCAAAAAAAAATCGCGCGTGACCCCACACCACTCTACCCCTTAACAAAAAAAGCAAAATAATAGAGTCACCCTCCTTAATAGAGTAAAGTGGTCGGTTGTTGTTTTTTGGCGGTGTCCCTCCCCCGGCGGTGGTCGCGGTTCGTTCTGGCTCCAAACTCCCCGGTTGGTGGTGGCGGCGGTTGAGGAAAAAAACCCGAGAAGAGTGTGACGCCCTCTGGTGAACTGGCCACGGCCCTGTGGCCACGCGCTGGGCTGCCGAGTTTTTTTCCCAGTGTTTCCAGTTTTGCCAAATTTTGGTTTGGTGGTGAATGAGGTGGTGGTGGAATCCAGGAGGCTTCACACAATTCGATTGGGGCTGGTGATGATGGTGATGAAAAGGGGAAAACAAAAAATAAAGTGCGCGCCAAAAACGGTTGGACATCATCAACACACACACGGTTGATGGAAAGGGAACGGAGCTAAAAAAAAAACTGGGGGCATGAAAAGTGAGACTGGAAATTCGCAGTGCACCCAGAACCGACGGAATTTGGGTGGTGAAAGTGTGTGGGTTCGAGAGTGATCGTCCTAGAAGGGATGGGAAGTAATCAATGTATAAGGAACAGGAAATGGCATTTAAAAAAAAGATAAATGAAGACATTTACTTGAAGATCTGTGTTCTTTAATATCAAATACATTATTACTGTTTATCTTAATTTTAAAAATCGACGGGGAGTTTAAAAATCTGCACTAGACTGAACATATCAAAAAAGAATTAAAATGTACAATGTTCTATTCAAAACAAACATAAAACGTTTGTTTTCTAAAATATTCATAAAATTTGATTCTCTTTAAAGTGATTGCAATGATCTTTTTTCAGCAATTCATTACAATAATTTTTTTTTTGCAATAAACATTTTTTATGTCAAGTCGTTAAAAAAAACTATTTTGGAACAATTGCTCTGTGCTTTAAATGCGATTTCTAACCTCAAATGCAAAAAAATATTGACCAAATGCCATTGATTCGGAGAGGATTTTTTCATAGACAAAATCTCTTTTCTCCAGTTATGATCTGAAGATAGAATGGAATTTTGATCAATTGATTTATTTTTCACCATTTAACGCTTCTTTTATATATATTTTTTTCAACTCGATAAAATGTTCTCGTATGAATAAAAATATAAATAAAAATATAATAAACAAAATTCCTTTTTTTTTTAATTCAAAAAAAAATTGCAATATGGATGTCACGAATCGAAATTTTGTATGCATTTTCCCTTCATGAGAGTTGTTTTTGTAAGATACTAAAAAAAATCAGTGAAACGTATTCCGAAAGTACTCAAAATTTCATTCTTCGCAGTGTAGGAATGAAACGATTTTTGATACAATTTTTTTAATTTAAAATTTTAAATTAAAATACAATATTTCCCAAATGTGCTTTTTACCAAAAATATTCTATATTTACGTGCAAAAGATGCTTAATTTTGCTTCGTTTTTATATTGCATATTGCAAATTATAAAAATGTGAGTATTTTTGAAAAAAAATTTTTTTGTGAAAAAATAGTATTTTACAAAAAATATAATATTACAGTTTTTAAATAATAATAAAACTAATTTTCACAAAATACCGTTTTTTGAATATACTAAAATTATCATAATTAACAATTGGGGTATCCAATGGAGCGATATTTTAAATGCGTTTTTAATTTATTATGAATACTATGCTAAATGTGCTAAATTTTGATTTTATTTTTATTTTTTTTTGCTTCTAAGATTTCTCAAGGAAAATCAAATGATTAAAAATTGTAAAACTCTTTAAAGTTCTATTCAACCTTTATTTTTTAATTAATAAGGCCGTTGCAAATATTACTTGAAGTTTATGGACTTCAAATCTGACCAAAGCCGAACGAGGGGGGGGGGGGTGTGGGAGGGAGTTCTGCATGAAAATAAAAAAAAAGGTATGAAAATTTAAATTACATGCCATTATTTCAACATTTAAATGCAAAAAGTGTTCGAAAATGCATTATACACCTGTTCAGTTGTTTTGCTATCATTAGTTTCCAAGAGATCTAAGTATTGACGAAAATTTTATTTCTTGCGAATAAAAAGTTTTAGCAATGCTGTATGTTGGAATTTCATACAAATTCATAACATTGTCAAACAAACCCAAACATGCTAAATATGATTATGTTAACTTTGAAAAATATTTGCATCGGCCTAATATTGAATATTTTTCAACTACGTAGTAAAAAACATGCTAATATCATTTTTCAGAATGTTGACAGATATTCTGTCAAAAAAAGTAATTTCGCCTCTGAACAAGTTTTATTTTACATGTTTCATGTGCAATTATTGCATAGATATCACGGTGATTGAGTAAAAATTACATCAAAAAGATGTAACATTCAGCTTTTATTTTATTTTTTCTAAATTCAGCTTTTATTTAATTACTTATTTTTTTGAGTAAAACAAATAAAAAAAGGAAAATCAATATTTAAAGTATTTTGATTATTCTAGTTAAGTTTTCAAATACACAGTAGAAATTGTGTAAATGGAACACCCGATTCAAGTGGTAGAAATGACAGTTCTCCTATAAGAAAAACATTGCCGAAAAAGCAAAAACTGCTCGAATGGAAGTTCTCCGTTTGGAGTGTGTAAAATTGAATGGATTTTTTACCTCATTTATGATTAAATGTAGAACGAATATTACCTCATTTATGATTAAACTTTACCCCGACTTAAACTGAACAAGTTGTATTACAACGAAAAAGTGTCAAATTACCACATTTTCAGGGATAAAATTACACTTTTTTCTGGCATAAGAATGTACTCATTCACAGATGGAATATTACAATGATTGTTTTTACTGATTGGATTAAAAAGATTCTATTGAAAAAAAAATCTTATCCAAGATTCTCTTTTTCATCTCAATGTCATTAGGAGAAGAATGCAAGATAATAAAAATTTCTTCTTTTTTAAATATTAAAAGCATTTTAAAACAAATGGTTAAAAAGTATTCAGATATATCAATATAGTTATAGAAAAAAAATAATGGTAATATTACATCTGGAAAGAGGTACATAATTTATGTCAGAAAAAAAAATATTTTTTGTCTAAAAATGTGGAATTTTACCACTTTTCTGGTGTAATACCATTTTTTCAGTCGGAACTCAGGTAAAATTACATCATAAAAGAGGTAATATTCAATCTACCAAAATTGCACCTTCAAAATTAACACAATTTTTTACTATTTAAATAAAAAAATGAGAATATTTTTTTCCTCTGCTTTTAATATTTCTCAAAAAAAAAAACATGAAATGAAGTTTGCAGTGGCTGAACGATAATAATTGTTTACAAATGACAGTTGATAGTTTTTCTAAGCAAGATTTGTAGGTGTTTCAAAAAATAAAAGTAATTGTCATTAAACATATGAAACATAGAAAATACTTCAAAACAAATTGTGTACCATTGCTTTAACCTGGCTTGAATGCATTTTTTCTTTTTTTCCTAGAATTTTTTTACATTTAAAATCTATCTGAAACAATTTGAATTTTAAATATGAATTATTTTATTTTGTACCACAATCAGAAACCAATTCAGAAAAGATTTGTTTTCTTGATGCGTGATTTTTCTATTTGCTTAATTAATTTTACAAGATTATTAATTTTACGGTTGATAAGATAATATAAAATAAATTTCGACTACTGCGACGAAATTTGAGTCAAATTTGAAAGTTAATATTAAATCTCCTTCATTTTAGCCACCAATTTGCATTTAAAATTTCCAAATAACTTAACGGATTTCGAGGGTCATATTTGAGCTCAACCACAAAAAAAAACAACTTTTTGTTGTCATTCGATTTTTTGAAGATTGGATAATCCCAATGGCATCGTTTAAGAAAATATTAAAAATGTTTTTTAAACCAGATTGATGGAGTAAACTCCTAATTTGTTTTTTTTTTTTGAATGCTCTAGTAATGAAACCTGACTATTTAAGGCTCTGGAAGGCATCATTCCGATCGGCCATTTGGCGGCCATGTTTGTTTTAGAAAAAAAACATTAAAATCTTGATACAGGAGTTTTCAATCAAAAAATGGGTTTCTTTGTGTTGTTTGTAGAAGCATTTTACATATGGTGATTATTTTTTCATTTCAATTTACAATTTCAGGACCATGTATTCAGAACCATCATTGGCAGTCATTGCCCCAAAAGTGATGGACACCTTCTACCACCTTAATTTTCAAGCTTTTCTGTACGAATTTTATTCCCTATTAAAAGAAAAATAACAAAATTGGCACGCAGTGACAAAAATGTCAAGTGTTGAACACATTCCCACTCTTCTCCCCCCGCAGGAACCTTCCCACAAACGAACAATTATAAAAAAGGAGTGAAAACGACCCGAAAAAAAAAAATACTCACAACAGCAACAAGAGCAAAACACTTGTGAAAACATATTTATTTGTGTGATTTGATACCCTCACCGCACACACACGCACGCACGCACTCGCTCACGTGGACACCGCAGAGTGGCGGCCAGCGGTCGGTCAACGACGACGGTTCAATTCCCGAAGGGGGTGCTCCCCCGAAAAAAAAGTTGCGCTCTCACACAGAGACCCCACGGGTGACGAGTGATTCGACAACAATCCCGAAAAAACAACAACAACAGTGAAAAAGTGCAATTGTCGCGGCCATTTTTTTTCGTTGTTTGCTGGTTTGGTCGCGGAAAGTGTTGTCGTCGGTGTGACACGTGGCCACGGCGGAACACGGCCGCGGAAACCTCGACACGCAGAGGTCACACACACATACGGCCGGTTGGGTTTGTGGGCGTCTCGCGCACTGAGTAGGCGACGACGAACGGGTGAGAACAAAAGAAGAAAGGAGGAGGCAAAAAAAAACCAACACGACGAAACCGCAGTCGAATCGTCGTCGTCGGCCGGATGTTGGACCAATGTGTGTGAGACCAATCAACAGCGGCGTTGACGCGGACGTGTGAAAAACGTCAAACGACGCAACAACAACAAAAACAAGTGACGAGTGAGTGATCTAGTAGGCAGCGCAGCGCGCTGCTGGTGAGCTGTCAAAAAAAGCGAGTTAAATTTTTCCTGGGAACAACAAAAAGCCGAAAAGTAAGTGGAAAATGATAACATTTTTTGCTCTCAATTTGTTATTTGGCGACTTTTTTCGCGTTTTTTGTCGTTGAATTCTTGTTAATTGAGTAGCGGAGTCAGTTAAATCTGTTTTTGACCACCGCGCGCGCGGTGCACACATACAAACGAAGGCGCGCACACACAGACACACATTTGGTAGGCCACCAATCGGTGATGGTTGAAATCAGAGGTTTTGGTGGGTAACATTTTTTTTTCTCTCTGCGTGGTAGAGTAGTGTAGTGGGGAGGACGACATTTTTTGCCGATGGTCAACCAGAATGGTTTGTGATGATTAAAAGGATTTTGGGGTTGAGCGAGAGGTGGGGGATTGAAAGGGAGGTTTTGTCTTGAATTTTTGGGGTGGCACGACTGAGGTTTGGCGTTGAGTGTTTGGTGTTTTGGTTTTTGGGTTTCGAGGTAGGTGGAATTGATTGATTGATTGAGGCGAAAGTGGTAATGGTGTGCTTGATAAGGTAATTGACTCTCCGTTTTTCAATGAAGGGGTCATCGAAGAAGAGAATCATCAGTTAACAGAACGCAAAATGAAGACTGGATAGAAAATATATTTTACATTGTTCATTCCTTTGGTAGAGAATCATGGCAGTGTCCAGCAAACAAAAACAAACAAAAGTCAAACACCCTTCAAAGCTTCGTTTCGCATGTTATGCCTATTCTTTATGTAAACTAATGTCAAAAACATAAACAATGACTTTTAAATACCGCCGTTTGACATGCATGATTTATAAAACCCGCCAAACAAATCGCAGCACACTGGGGGTTGCTGGGGGAAAAACGTAAAAGCCTTTGTCAAAAATTTTCTGTTTTCATTTGCAACGGTGGTGTTTTTTCGGGGTCCGGAGAAAACTGACCAAGTTATTCTAGGAATCCGAATCCCTAGTTCCATCAATTCATTTTACAGTGTTGAAACGTCCTTTAGTTGTCCTGGATGTTAAACACGTGAAATAAAAAAAAATGTTTTTAAATATATTTATTTGTGTTGGTAAAATTCTCGGCACTCCTATGAAACGGAAAACGTAATGGCAATTCTGGTTGGGAGTTTGGGTTGCTGAAAAATGTTGAAGAAAGACCGTACGCCAGAAACAAAACTCTTGTTTGCTTCCTGTTATTCTTTTTCTGGAGTGAATGATTGCAATGCAGCGGAAAGGGGGGATTTTAGAAGAAAGGAAGTTGCTATTTTGCTTATTGTCTTGATTTAAGCGAAAAATGAATGACGAAAAACAAAAATAAAAGTCCTTTAGACAAGCTAAGGAAAAGAAATAACACAGCTGTTTTCTTTGTTTATTTCATGTTGTATCCTTAACCTTTATTTATTTTATATTTAATAATTTTCTACGATCGAGATGTAAAAATATGGCTACACAAATTCGATACAATTTCGAATTTAATCACACTCTTCAACAACAAGATCCACCCCCTTGAAACATATTTATTTTCTTTGAAAATTTGTAAATTACACCTAAAAACAAATAACACATGATAAGTCTTCTGCTTCAGCTTCACATAAAACATTTTGACGAACATTACATTCATTTCCACTCCACGGTCTGCCGGAAGCGGTTGAGTGGATCACATAATTTTTCATCATCCGATCTGCATTCGGAATCGCAAAATCTTTTTTTTAGTTTTCTCCGGATAATCCGTCCTGATATAAAACCGGACTCCAAAAAACACCACCGTTGCAAATGAAAACAGAAAATTTTTGACAAGGACTTTTACGTTTTCCCCCCAGCAACCCCCAGTGTGCTGCGATTTGTTTGGCGGGTTTTATAAATCATGCATGTCAAACGGCGGTATTTAAAAGTCATTGTTTATGTGTTTGACATTACTTTACATAAAGAATGGCAAGCCATGAGAAAGTGAAATTATTGACAACCGGAAGAGAGATGTAAAGCAAAAAGACCGTCGAGTAAGAGATCCTTCAAGCAAGAGAAAAATATCAAGGAATGAAGAGAAACGAAGTATGCAGTTTGAAGGGACTGAAGATCCATCGGTACACAGTAACAAATTGTGTAAATTTTGAAGGTGTTATTTTGAAAGGTTAAATTTTACCTCTTTAATGAAGAATTTTTTATTCAGACTGAAAAAGTGGCATTACCCAGAAAAGTGATAAAATTACACATTTTTAAAAGTAAAATTTCACGTTTTTCCTGACATAAAAAATGCATCTATTTCGAGATGTAATATTACCATGATTTTTTTTTACTGTGTAGAAGTAGCAATATTGATATCGAGTAGACCGACAACCAGAGAGTCGACTGTATTAGGTTATTTCAGCAATGCTTTTTTATTTTCTTCCTGAACTAAGTTTTAAATTACAAACAAACGCTACTATTTTTAAGGAGTAAACTGTACGAATTTTTTTTTTTTGCAATTCCGTCGTGAAACTATTTACTTTTCCTGTCATTCTTGAACGACGAAATAGCCTACTTTTCTGTACCAAAAATAACAAAATCGAATAGCAACACTTTTCAAAGTAAATGCTGAAAAGTTCTACTTTTCAGCACTCAAATGGATGGACTTTTCAGCACTTTTTCGAAAAGTAACACTTCAATTTTTTTTTGATTTAAACGATTTATTGACAAAATACATGAAAAATTTACATAAAATTTCACTCAGTGCTTGTGTTTTTTGGAATTGCAAAAAATGTTGTATGGAACTGGTTGCAAAACTTGATTTTTTCAGCACTCTTTGTATTTATCCAACTCGGTGAACCTTGTTGGATAAATGTACAACTCGTGCTGAAAAAATCCTCTTTTTGCAACTTGTTGCATAAACTACTATTATAACTTATTTCAACAAAAATCCGTTCAAAACAGCACAAAAATGCTGAATTTCTATGACCAAATCTCAGCCCCCAGACCTAATGTCACCCCAGATGACGTTATGGAAATTGCTAACTTTATTTCGTAGAGCTAGTATATAAAAAAAAAATAAGTATTTGATATATTTTCTAACTAATCAATATTTATAATTTATGTAGAAATAATATGAACAGCAATAAACTGGTTCGTGCACTTGAACTCTTCAATTATTAAAAAAAAAAAAATACGGAAAGAAATCAAGAACTTTCGGTTTCTGTTAAATATGGGTAATTCTCCGCCAACTCACACAGCAGTTGCCCCGACCCCTCCTCGATTTGCGTGAAACTTTGTCCTAATGGGTAACTTTTGTCCCTGATGACGAATCCGAGGTCCGTTTTTTGATATCTCGTGACGGAGGGGCGGTACGACCCCTTCCATTTTTGAACATGCGAAAAATTAGGTGATTTTCAATAATTTGCAGCCTGAAACGGTGATGAGATAGAAATTTGGTGTCAAAGGGACTTTTATGTAAAATTAAACGCCCGATTTGATGGCGTACTCAGAATTCCGGAAAAACGTATTTTTCATCGAAAAAAACACTAAAAAAGTTTTAAAAATTCTACCATTTTCCGTTACTCGACTGTAAAAAATTTTGGAACATGTCATTTTATGGGAAATTTAATGTTCTTTTCGAATCTACATTGACCCAGAAGGGTCTTTTTTTCATTTAGAACAAAAATTTTCATTTTAAAATTTCGTGTTTTTTCTAACTTTGCAGGGTTATTTTTTAGAGTGTATTAATGTTATACAAAGTTGTAGAGCAGACAATTACAAAAATTTTGATACATAAACATAAGGGGTTTACTCACAAACATCACGAGTTATCACGATTTTACGAAAAAAAGTTTTGAAAAAGTTACTTTTTCACATGTTCAAAAATGGAAGGGGTCGTACCGCCCCTCCGTCACGAGATATCAAAAAACGGACCTCGGATCCGTGATCAGGGGCAAAAGTTACCCCTTAGGACAAAGTTTCACGCAAATCGAAGAGGGGTCGGGGCAACTTTTCCCGATTTCGAGTGAGTTGGTAGAGAATTACCCCAAATAATGAAAATTATTTTTTGGGTTTCACATTTAGTTTGCAATCGAAAATGAAAATTACTTCACAGTATTTTCAGGCTAAATTTTTTTTTAATGTTGCATTTTTTACTATTTAAAAAAATCTGCACATAATTTATGAAGAGCTGAGGATTTATTATCAAAAATATATTGCTTAATTTCCGATTGCATTTAGAATAATATTTTTATGTTTGATTTTTTCGAAAAATCTTTTTTTCAGATTTTTATTGCTATCCTCAAGCGCAAATGATGCCTTTTTTGATCATTTTAAGGTGGTAGATTGTGTGAGTTCAATTAGTTGGGTGGTGACGCGCGGTCAATTATGTGGCATTGTGTGTGAAAAGAAAAGAATTTTATTTCGTGTTTCATCCTGGTTGGCTTGCCCACAAGCAGAAGAAAATCAGTTCAATTAGTTGGGTGGTGACGCGGTCAATTATGTGGCATTGTGTGTGAAAAGAAAAGAATTTTATTTCGTGTTTCATCCTGATTAGCTTGCTCAAGTCCTTCCTACATCATCGTTGATCGGGAGGCACGACGTCGTGTGAATTGTTGCATTAAAATAAGTTTAAGTATTACTGTAAATGACTGTAAAAAAGGCCTTCCTATATCATCAATGTCGTCTGTGTAATCGTGATGAAAAATTACATTTATTCAGTATTTAAATACCTGTGCGCGAGTGTTTTGGTGTGCTAATTAGAAAGACCTTCCCATAGCATCGTTGCTCGGAAGGCTCGCCGACGGGTTTGTTATGAAAGTCCTCCCCATAGCATCGTAGCTCGGGAGGCATCGAAAAGCCAATACCTTATCCTACTAACCCAAAAAAAAATAATCACGTGATGCTTGAAGGAGATGCTGTGGATTCAACGGTCTCAAGCGGTATCAACAAGTATATAGCGAAAAACTATGTGCTTGATGAGTCTGCAACTTCAATTATCGGACTAACATTCCTCCCTTTTGTTGAACTGCAGGCTTCTTGGGAGGGCGCCGGTATTGACTAATAAAGTCGGGGTCTTCAGGGGTTAAACAGTGAACGGATGGTTGGCTCCCACTGATCATTTTTGATTCATTGTTTAACTTCAGCTGATCTGTCAATAACGGAGTAGCAGCTCATTGGCAGTCAACCATGCTCATGCTCATGCTCATTTTAAGGTGGTAGATTGTGTCTATTATTTGTGGAGCAATGACTGTCAATGATGGTTCTGAATTCAGGGTCCAGAAATAGTAAATTGAAATGAAAAAATAATCACTATATTTAAAATGCTACAAACAACACAAAGAAACCCACCCCCGAAACTTTCTGAATCAAGATTTGAATGTTTTTTTCTTTTGAATGTGACCGTCAAATGGCCGATCGGGAATGATGCCTTTCTGAGCCTTAAACATTTAATAAAATGAAAATAACAAAAAACTTTTATTTTTATTTTTTAAGACAATAAATTAGAAATAAAAATCCGTTTATTTTTTTTTCTTAAAAGTCCTAATCATGCCATACAACTTTGCCAAAGATCGATACTTTCAAAAAATCTTATTTTTTTCCAAAAAAAATAAAATTTGAAGGCTACGGGGTTTTATCCCAATAAAAAAAACTCAAGGAAAGGTCCATTTTAGAAAACTTTTATTAAAAGATGAAAATACTCTAAAAGCATATTGGAGGTTTTTGAGGGATAATATTGGAGGGATGATACTTGGCTAAAACAGCTTTTCTTATTTGCCCCAGATGACAATATATTTTCTTCTCTCAAAATTTTGGCAATGCTGTCCAGATGTTTATTCGAAGTCCTTGGAAAAAAAATGACTTTGGATATTCGAATCACGAATCTTTTATATTTTTTTCATCGGTTCTATTTTTGAGTTGTTGTTATCCCCAAAAATTCTCTAAAGTAATTCAAAAATTGTAAATCGAAGATACTGGCCAAAATGCCGATGATGAAATATTGAGAACATGCATTTGGTAATGTATCATGCAATCAACCTTAAAAATTTGTGAAAAATGGGTTCACTGAACTCCAATTTATTGATAAAATTGAGAAAATCGGATGTTTTTTGTTCTTTTTTTTTTTTAATTTATCTACTACTTATGAGATCAATTAATTTAAAGCATTAGTTTGTATTTTCAAAAACACTCAATACAGTTCAATCTTCTAGCTATAATTTTCCAAAAATTGTGTCGCTGATCTTGCTTATGTTGTTTTTTTCGCCCTCAGTTAAACCAACCAATATCCCTTGTTGCCCTTTCGGTGTGGTGATTTCATTCCGGTGTCATCCCTTAACCAGCAGTGGGTGTGTAATGATATTTTTCCTCCCTTCCCAAAACCTCGGCCAACAGACACGATTTTTGTAACCATTGTTGTCGTTGTTGTTTTTTTGTTGAGCACAAATTTTCAACGCCATTGCTGGCGGGCTTTAAAAAAATTACACAACTTGGACAAAAAAAAATCTCATTTTCATTTTGAATTTTAATTAAATTTTGTATGCGTTTGTTGCGTTATTTTTTCATTATTATTCCCTTTGTGTACGGTTTGTGTGTATAAAACGCCATAGCTCATTATAATAAAGCACTCCCAAAAGCGATTTCCCTTCGCAACCCGCGTGGGGTTAAATGGACGGGAGATAATAATAATAATGTTTTTAAATATGTCCATGGGTTGGTGGCTTTGGCCCGGGTTGGACCAGAGTGAGAAAGAGAAAAAAAAATAACAAAATGCAAAAAATCGTGCGAACTCGCGAAACAAACAAGTGCCACGCACCGAGCAAAAAAATGAAATATGTTAATTTATTTTTTCCCCTTCCCCACTAATCCCCCACGTGACACCCACGTGTCCCACGAGGGGCCAACTTTTACACCCCCAAGGGTGAGATGGCTCCGGACAGTGCTGTGCTGCGTGGTCATGTGAGGGCATTAAGGGAGTGGGACTTGAACGGCGAACAAAAAAAATCGATTTAATACAGTTACCTTAAAGTGAGCCCATTATTGCCACACGGCCATATTGTGGCCGCGGCGGGGTTTGGTTTTGCTGGAAAGGCAAGCGGGGAAAGCAAGTGGAGAGGAGGGATAAATAAAATAAGCTGATGGAACTTAATCCAGATGATGACAGCGCGATGTGATGATGGTGGTGGTGGTGATGGCAGGCAATAACCTCGAGGTAATGCAGTTGAGGTCTGAGCTGCAGGAAGTTCATGATCTTTATTGGCGTTTGAAATGATGGTGCAGAAGAGCTAACCGAAATATTGAATGTTTGGCCCTTTTGAAATGTTAGTCTTAATATAAAAAAAATATAATATTTTTTCGAAAAGATCTGGCAATTTCACGAATTTTTCATATTTTATCATTGAAAATTTGACCATTAGTTGCTGAGATATCGACATTAGAAAATGGTGGGCTATTTGAGTGAGACTGAGAAAACATCAATTTTCCTGTTTTCAAGTCTTTGCATGGCAATATCTCAGCAACTAAGGGTCGTATCGACAAAGTTCAAAATTACAAAATATAGAGATTTTTCTTAGCTCTTCAAAAATATTTTTTTCAAAGGTGGGCAAACATGGGCATAAATTTTAAAAAAATGAATAACTGCTACTATTTTCAAAAAAGTTACCTGAAAATGGCTTAAACTTGAAAACGATGCACCTTATCAAAATTTCACTGAAGTACTTTTTGATTGTAAATTTCATTTAACATCGAAAAATTAGGCTTAAAAAAAATCATAACTCAGTCAAAGATTTTTTGCACATTCTAGAAATTTCTGAAAAGTTTGCATTTGATGTCCCCTAGAAACATATCAAAAAATAAAAAAAGTGTATTTTTTGCAAATCATGTTTTTATAACAAAAAGTGAAATTAAAAATCACCAAAAAATTTTTAAACTGTATCATTTTTTCAGTTTAGTACTTATTCATACCTACAACTTTGCCGAAGACACCAAATCGATCAAAAATTCCTTCAAAAGATACAATTTTTTGAATTTTCGTATATTATTTTTGTATGGACAGCTGCCAAATTTGTATGGAAAATTATATGGACAAACTAATGATACAAAATGGCTTCTTTTGGCATACCGAAGGCACCAAAAAAGTTTCAGCCGGATTGAAAAACACAAAAAAAATGGAATGACCGAAATCTCAGAGAATTGCTCATTACACCCAACTGGCAGTCGCATGATTGTGATGCATGGCGGCATGAAAGTATATCAGAATCTGCATGAAATCTTTCCTCATGCATTTTTTGCGATATAGGAGTATGACATTTTTGCCCGTTACCAACAATTATCGACATTACCGATGGCTTTTTGGTTGTATTTCACAAAAAAAAAAACATAACAGAACGAGGATTGAACCACCAACTTCTTGGTTATTGATCCGACACGCTACCACCGCGCCATGGACGCTTGATGAAATGAGATTGAAAGAGCACCAACATAATCTTCTCTCTGAAGTGTTGCTCAGGGACGGGCCAGCATTGTATGTGTTGGTGGGGCGGGCAAAAATGATCAACGGGCTTGCTGCAAAAATGTTATAAAATGTGACATTTTCTGCAGCAAATCCACTGTTGCAGATTTTGAGATATATTTTTCCTTTCCTTTCAAGGTCGGGTTAAAATTTTGAACAGGGTCATTTTGGTCATTTTAAATTGTTGGGCTAGCTTAACATTGAAAACCAATCCAATAGTTCGGAAATATCGTAAGTTAAACAATAATTGTTGATTAAATGACACTGAGAAAAACTAATTATTCACAAAATTTAAAACTTTTAGCTGCTTTATCTGAGCAATCAGCAGTCCGATCCAAATCGATAAAAAAATATAGGATATTTTCACAGCTTTTCGAAAATACTTTTCGCAGGAGTAGCTTCTTCATGAAGAAGGGGGAGAGGGGGTAATATGCATCCCCTAAGGGAAAACTGTGAGTTCTCAACCGTTACAGCATTACTGTGGAAAAATTTTGTTCGATGCTCTAAAACAACTATTATTCTTCGTCATCCATGTGGAAAAAGTCTTAAAAAACCGCAAAATTGTTTGAAAATATCAAATTTCTAAAAAAAAATTATTCATTACAAACAACTTTGCGGGGCAATATGCACCACAACATGAGGCAAAATGCTCCAGGTAAAAGCAGTTTTCACTAGTCACCACTAGATGACACCGCTGTTTTTACACAGGAGCTTCACAGCGGTGCATTTTGCCCCGACCACGCTTTTTGCAGAAAATTTAATTAAAAATGCATTTTTTTGATGTTTTTGGACTCATCTATCTACAGAATGATGCAGATTATGGCAAAAACCATATACCTCAACACTAACAATAAAAATAAATGCTTTTTATATTGTCCAAAAATCATAATGAAAGTTCAATGAAAATTAGATGAAAACACAACATTTTAAGGTTTTGCAAATAACTTAAGCTGTTTTTATACTACGATGCTCAAATTTTTCCAGCATGGTTTAGCAACGTTAAGCTTCCAATTTCTATGATTTTTTCCTCGAAAAATTCTTCCAAATACCGAGAAAAGCAGGGGGTGCATATTACCCCCTCTCCTCCTATATTTTTTAACCACAAAAAAGTTTTAAGAAAAAATACCTTAAAATGCCATTACTTTTGAACGATTATCAAAAAATAAATAAGGCTTTGTTGTTGCCCTGAAATATCAGGGGGCAAAAAAGACTTTTTTTTTTCAAAAAAATTTAAAGTTTAAATTTTTAATGGAAATTTAAGTCTGTTATGATATAACTGATTTCAATTTAAAATGCATTCCCCTGTGTTTATTATCATTGTTGAGCATGTTTGGGTTAATTATTGTTTTTTAAATTTTGTTGAATTTTCAATGTTCTAAACCAGAAATGCGTTTTTTTGCAATTTTTGTTCGTCAAATCTTACATTTTTTGAGAATTAATGAGTGCTTATCAACTGTACGGGTGTATGTATATTGCATTTTCAAGTGGTTTTTCACTGAACTGTTAAAATTCTGGATTGTAATTTCAATTATTGTATTTTCTATCCACCCCCACCCCCCATCCCCCTTTTCTTGTTAGAGTCATGGGAAAAAACTTTGACTTATATTTGAAATTCTTACATCAATAGTTTTTTAAACTTTCAGAAAAAACTTTTTTTTGTTTATCTCCGGTACCAAAACAACAAATATTAAAAATTTAGAATTATATTTGTAATGGGAATTTTTATTTAAACAGATAAGGCTGGTACAAATTTTATATCAAGTTTTTGTCACCCCCACCCCACCATCAACGTTGGCCCGAAAAATTAGGGTCAAAAAATTACAAAGGAAATTTAAGTGATATCATCTGAAATTGGTTTAAAATGCATTCCCCTGCGTTTTAAATAATTTTTATCATGTTTGGGTTGATTTAAACATCTTTTGAATTTTTTGAAAATTTTCGATGTTTAGTATCACAAAAAGTGTTTTTTTTTTCATTTTTTTTTTGTTTTCGTCATATCATACTTTTATTTTAAACTAATGCGTGCAAAACAACTGAACTAGTGTAAAATGCATTTTAAAACACTTTTTGCATTCAAATGTAATAAACTTTTGAAAAAACTTGCTTGTTAATTTCTTACACGGAGAAAAAAGAGTTCCCAGAATCGTGAACAAGCGTTCATGAAAATGCGAACCACGAACAAAGTGTTCAAATGCCATGGTACGTTTTTCAAAATCGTACCATGGGATTTGAACACTTTGTTCGTGGCTCTCATTTTCATGAACGCTTGTTCACGATTTTGGGAACTCTTTTTTCTCCGTGTACTCAGCTATTAAAAATTGTTTAATTTTAACTGAGAAAGCAAATTAAAAAAACAAATGTTTAAAGTTGAAGATTATGTGTATATGTTATGTTTTTGGTGAATCGAGATCATTTTGAAACGAATATAACCAACATCGAACAAATGATGAAAAGCTACCTATAAAAACGACTCCCTTCACGGAGAAAAAAGAGTTCCCAAAATCGTGAACAAGCGTTCATGAAAATGGGAACCACGAACAAAGTGTTCAAATTTCATGGTACGTTTTTCAAAATCGTACCATGGAATTTGAACACTTTGTTCGAGGTTCTCATTTTCATGAACGCTTGTTCACGATTTTGGGAACTCTTTTTTCTCCGTGTTCCGTCGATTCACCACCCAACAGAGTGCGTCGTGGTATAATTGCGTTACTTTCAGTTTGGCCACGACTGCGGGCCTCATCGAAAGGGCGCGTATTTTTTGTTTGCTGTAGGTACTCCTGCAGATCCCGAACGACATTCCGACGGTCCGTCCTTTCATCAACAAACCAGCGAAGGACATCATCTGTGGGTGAGTGTGTGCGTTTGCGGCGTGGACACGGTGACACATCCATCAGGACTGTCTCTCTCTCTCGCTCCTCTAGGCCGTTGTTTTTGCGTGGTTTATCAAGTTTTTCCCCGCTCTCTTGGTGGTTTGGAGGGGGGGGGGGGGAGTTGGAGGTGGTCAGTTCCGTGGTCGTGTCAACTGCTTCCGTCGGCAAGTTGGTGGTTTTTGTCGGTGCTGCTGCTGCTGGTGGTGGTATATTTTGGGTTCTGCGGATTGATTTGTGGTTCTTTGGGTGACGACGACCGTACCGAGAGTCACGTTGGTGGTGGTGTCGGCGGTTGAAAAGAGTTCGTTCGTGTGTAGCAGGATTTCCGGTGGATTTATTGCGGAAAATACACTACTGGAAAAGCCACAGATCTGCTTCATGCGTGAGAATGAAAAGTTGAGTCCGGGGTGGTGAGTTGGTGGAACCCACCTGGATTGATGGCGACGATGAAAAGGTCCGTGAAAAGGTGACGGTTAGAGATGGTGATTTTGATTCGGTGGTGCAGAGTGATTAAGGTGAGCAGGTTTGGATTAACGGTAGAAGTGAAAGTTCTAGTGGAGCAAGTGGTGAAAAGGTACTGATTGAGCTAAGTTGTCTAAAATTTACATTATATTTAATTAAATTGTAAGAAATACATTGTAAATACCATCTTTTGATATTTTTTGCATTTGTTTCTCTTTCCAAAGCATGATTTCAAGTGCGCCTTCAATTGTTTACAGCCAATCCGTATGTTTTGTTTTGCTTTACCAATGCAGAACGCTCTCACATTCGGTATGCCTTTTGATACAAACATACAATTATAATGATCATGATGAAAATGTTGCCTGGGTGGTCTCCAAGCATGTCGGCCACTTATGTAAACAATCCATCGGGATTAAACGTTTCAATGGCGCAAATTTTCCCTCCCAGATTCGGCACGCTGTATGACTTTCAACATTGTTCAAAGTTTTGCCCCGGCGCTGGCATGAAATTTTAACGACATTCAAGAAACATCGTCAGCGTAGCTCAGACCTTACGAGATTTACGACACACCAGAGTCGACCTTCTTCGCTCGTTCGTTGTTGCGGGGAAAGTTTCAAGAAAATGCCCGAAACCGCAGAAGCACACATGAAAATTGTACGACGACGACGACGTCTGAGGGAAAAGTCGCAGTTTTTGGGGGTTCAAAAGGTATTATCGCTCGAGTCGAGCTCAAGATGAGAGCGAGATCAACAACTCAACAACTTTGCGTCTTAGGAGGAGAAAACTTTTTGCTGAATAGAGTTATTACCTTCAAGAGAGACAACCTTAAGGTGACACCACCACAACGCGCTGTGAAGGAACTGCTGCGTACAGAAAGGACACCAACCAAAAGCGAGTGAGTTGAGAGTCACTCGACCATAAAACGGTCTGTTTTTAACCCGTTAACGAGGTAATTAGATGGTGCCGTTTTACATGATTTATGATTTTTAGGCAGTGCCATCGGAGCGTTACAGCGTTCTGTTGCTTGGAGAACGCACGACCATACGTGTGTTCCGGATGTGTTTTGTGGGTGCATTCCTGGATGTTCGCCAGAAAAAGGAGAGACAAAAAAAAAATCGATAGAGTGGCGTGCTTTGTAACACATGGAAACGCACGTAAATGGTTGGCGTTTGTAATGATGAAGTGGTGGCATGAAGCGAAGTTTTATGGTTCAATTGGGAAGTCACGCACGCGATTTTATGCACGAAGCTGGGAACATCAAAGGAAAATAATAACATAATAAGTTATTTAAGCTAACGGGTTTGGTTTTGTTTTGTTTTGTCAGCGAAAGGTGGTTTCATCTTTGAAACAATTAAAAAAATAAAAATCAAATTTATGGTCAAGGTACCCTCCTGAAGTGTCCAAGTGATTAATGGATGGTCCCTATTTATTTTACTAATATTTTGTCTATCCTTTTAAACACTCAAAAAAATTAGTTCGCGTAAACGTGAACAGAGTTCATGCCAACAGGAACCAGGAAGAAAACTGTTCACTTTCATAGTGCAATGCACTATAAAAGTTGAACGGGTTTCTTCCTGGTTCCTGGTGGCATGAACTCTGTTCACGTTTACGCGAACTCATTTTTTTGAGTGTAGCATCTTTCAATGATTTTTAATAAGGCTGTGGCTAGTTATTTTATTTATAGTTTTTGTTCCTAGACTCTGGTCTGGAAATAGCGGGATGCTGCAAAAAACATTATTTTGAATTTCAAGTTTATCTTCCAAAATGTGGAATCGAAATGTTCAAAAATTCTTAGTTATAGTTGTACTGTCCACCATTGAAAAAACGGCTAATACCCACTTTTGGCAAAAACGAGATATTAACACCAGAGGATGTTCCAACGCATCTCCTGGAACTTGAATTTCACTGAAAAAGTGTTTAGACTTGGCTGCCGATGCGAAAAACCAAACGGCTAATATGCCTCTCTTATGGGGAATTGCCTTGACGGAGATTTTGTGACAAACGAGCAATTCTCTACCAAAACCGGAAATGGATTTTATTTGTATTTTTTGATTTGGCTCAAACTTTGTGGGGGCCTTCCCTATGACCAAATATGCTATTTTGTGTCATTGGTTCACCCATACAAGTCTCCATACAATTTTGGCAGCTGTCCATACAAAAATGGTTTGTAAATATTCAAACAGCTGTAACTTTTGAGTGAATTTTCTGATCAATTTAGTGTCTTCGGCAAAGTTGTAGGTATTGTTGAGGACTTTTGAGAAAAAAATAGGTACACGGAAAAAAATTTGGAGATTTTTTTATCAACTTTTTGACAAAGAACTTTGTCCTAAGGGCTCTATTCTGGTGAGGTGTCAATCCAGAAAACCGAAAAATGTCGCGCGTTACGAAAATGTTGCATGCTTGGTACTGGGGAAGAGGTCTGCGACGCAACAAAGCACTGTTGCGTGGAATTTTCCACACAGTTGAAACAAAAAGCGAATGATGAGGTTTGGGATAACCGGCACAAAAAGGCGGGGCATCCGTCACCATTTCGAGCCTATAAACCCCGCTCGATCAGCCCAAGAAAATCATTCTATCGCTGGACGCCGAGCAGTGAACAACAATCTGGACCTGGAAGCAGATGGCCTGGAGGCCCAGAAGCAGTTTGCCGAAAAGCAGCTGGCCTGGAGCAAGGAGCAGCCCAAGCGGAGGCAGTCCAGCCGGAATATTCTGGCCACAAGACACGGAGTGGCCAGAACCCTCAGGAGTGTTCCGATGGAAGGCCATACGAGACTGGGCAATATGGGTATCAAACTTCTTGGTTTTTGGTACTGGTAATTAAAATGGCCATTTTGACAGTATTGGCCACAACCTGGAGTGGCCGGTGCCCTCAGGGAGGTTGTCCCGGGAGGACAATTACCGAACCATACGATTTTTGGCAATATGGGTATCAAACTTCTTGTTTTTTAGTACTCGTAATTAGAATGGCCATTTTGACAGTATTGGCCACAACCTGGAGTGGCCGGTGCCCTCAGGGAGGTTGTTCCGGGGAGACATTTATCAAACCATACGGTTTTGGGCAATATGGGTATCAAACTTCTTGGTTTTTGGTACTGGTAATTAAAATGGCCATTTTGACAGTATTGGCCACAACCTGGAATGGCCAGTGCCCTCAGGGAATTTGTCCCGGGGAGAAATTTATCAAACCATACGGTTTTGGGCAATATGGGTATCAAACTTCTTGGTTTTTGGTACTGGTAATTAAAATGGCCATTTTGACAGTATTGGCCACAACCTGGAGTGGCCGGTGCCCTCAGGGAGGTTGTCCCGGGAGGACATTTACCGAACCATACGATTTTTGGCAATATGGGTATCAAACTTCTTGGTTTTTAGTACTCGTAATTAGAATGGCCATTTTGACAGTATTGGCCACAACCTGGAGTGGCCTGTGCCCTCAGGGAGGTTGTCCCGGGGAGACATTTATCAAACCATACGGTTCTGGGCAATATGGGTATCAAACTTCTTGGTTTTTGGTACTGGTAATTAAAATGGCCATTTTGACAGTATTGGCCACAACCTGGAGTGGCCGGTGCCCTCAGGTAGGTACTCCCGAGAGGACATTTACAGAACCGTACGATTTTGGACAATATGGGTATCAAAATTCATGTTTTTCGATACTGGTTATGAAAATGGCCATTTTGAGAGTATTGGCCACAGCCTCATAAGTTGGCCAACTGCGATCGTTTGACGTTTGATTGTTAATATTCGTTCTATTTTTTTAAATGGAAATTGTTTGGGGGAAAATATTTAAATTAATTTAAACGCCAAGCGTCAAAAGCTATAAAAATGCACCAAAAGCAGTGCATGAATCATTTGAAACAAAAAACTCTTTCGTGAATTTTTCGTTGGCCCTGAAAAGCGCCATTTTGTTGCATTGCAGCAGAAGTTGTTTTTTCCGCTGCTGCTGCTACAATGTTGTCGGTTCGAACGATGACGATGGAATGAAAATCGTTGGCAAAAATGCTGCCTTCACGACTCCACGGCAAAACAAAACAGCCAATCAGAGAGCGGAAAGATTTTTTGCGTGGGTCAAAGCACGCGCTTGCTTGTTCAAGGCCAACTGCGATCGTTTGACACTTGCAAGCGAAAATTTTTAATATTCGTTCAATTTTTTTTAAATGAAAATTTTGGGGGAAATATTTGAATTAATTTAAACGCCATGCGTCAAAAGCTATAAAAATGCACCAAAAGCAGTGCATGAATCATTTGAAACAATAACTCTTTCGTGAATTTTTCGTTGGCGCTGAAAAGCGCCATTTTGTTAAATTGCAGCAGAAGTTGATTCTTGTGGCCATCTCCTCGAGCGTTCATCCAAGTAGGCCTTGCTTTTCTCCTTCGACGTCGTTTTGGCAGCAATTTCACGCATACGCTGGCGTGTTTCTTCTTCTCGGAGCTTGCTCTTGATTTCCTTCAGTCGTTGTTTTTTTTCGCTGCTGCTGCTACTGCTACGATGTTGTCGGTTCGAACGATGACGATGGATTGAAAATCGTTGGCAAAAATGCTGCCTTCACGACTCCACGGCAAAACAAAACAGCCAATCAGAGAGCGGAAAGATTTTTTGCGTGGGTCAAAGCACGCACTTGCTTGTTCAAGGCCAACTGCGATCGTTTGACACTTGCAAGCGAAATTTTTTAATATTCGTTCAAATTTTTTTAATATGAAAATTTTGGGGGAAATATTTGAATTAATTTAAACGCCATGCGTCAAAAGCTATAAAAATGCACCAAAAGCAGTGCATGAATCATTTGAAACAAACTCTTTCGTGAATTTTTCGTTGGCGCTGAAAAGCGCCATTTTGTTGCATTGCAGCAGAAGTTGATTCTTGTGGCCATCTCCTCGAGCGTTCATCCAAGTAGGCCTTGCTTTTCTCCTTCGACGTCGTTTTGGCAGCAATTTCACGCATACGCTGGCGTGTTTCTTCTTCTCGGAGCTTGCTCTTGATTTCCTCCAGTCGTTGTTTTTTTTCGCTGCTGCTGCTACTGCTACGATGTTGTCGGTTCGAACGATGACGATGGATTGAAAATCGTTGGCAAAAATGCTGCCTTCACGACTCCACGGCAAAACAAAACAGCCAATCAGAGAGCGGAAAGATTGTTTGCGTGGGTCAAAGCACGCGCTTGCTTGTTCAAGGCCAACTGCGATCGTTTGACACTTGCAAGCGAAAATTTTTAATATTCGTTCAATTTTTTTTAAATGAAAATTTTGGGGGAAATATTTGAATTAATTTAAACGCCATGCGTCAAAAGCTATAAAAATGCACCAAAAGCAGTGCATGAATCATTTGAAACAATAACTCTTTCGTGAATTTTTCGTTGGCGCTGAAAAGCGCCATTTTGTTGCATTGCAGCAGAAGTTGATTCTTGTGGCCATCTTCACGAGCGTCCATCCAAGTAGGCCTTGCTTTTCTCCTTCGACGTCGTTTTGGCAGCAATTTCACGCACACGCTGGCGTGTTTCTTCTTCTCGGAGCTTGCTCTTGATTTCCTCCAGTCGTTGTTTTTTTTTCGCTGCTGCTGCTACTGCTACGATGTTGTCGGTTCGAACGATGACGATGGATTGAAAATCGTTGGCAAAAATGCTGCCTTCACGACTCCACGGCAAAAAAAAACAGCCAATCAGAGAGCGGAAAGATTTTTTGCGTGGGTCAAAGCACGCGCTTGCTTGTTCAAGGCCAACTGCGATTGTTTGACACTTGCAAGCGAAAATTTTTAATATTCGTTCAATTTTTTTTAAAATGAAAATTTTGGGGGAAATATTTGAATTAATTTAAACGCCATGCGTCAAAAGCTATAAAAATGCACCAAAAGCAGTGCATGAATCATTTGAAACAATAACTCTTTCGTGAGTTTTTCGTTGGCGCTGAAAAGCGCCATTTTGTTAAATTGCAGCAGAAGTTGATTCTTGTGGCCATCTCCTCGAGCGTTCATCCAAGTAGGCCTTGCTTTTCTCCTTCGACGTCGTTTTGGCAGCAATTTCACGCATACGCTGGCGTGTTTCTTCTTCTCGGAGCTTGCTCTTGATTTCCTCCAGTCTTTTTTTTTTCGCTGCTGCTGCTACTGCTACGATGTTGTCGGTTCGAACGATGACGATGGAATGAAAATCGTTGGCAAAAATGCTGCCTTCACGACTCCACGGCAAAAAAAAACAGCCAATCAGAGAGCGGAAAGATTTTTTGCGTGGGTCAAAGCACGCGCTTGCTTGTTCAAGGCCAACTGCGATTGTTTGACACTTGCAAGCGAAAATTTTTAATATTCGTTCAATTTTTTTTAAAATGAAAATTTTGGGGGAAATATTTGAATTAATTTAAACGCCATGCGTCAAAAGCTATAAAAATGCACCAAAAGCAGTGCATGAATCATTTGAAACAATAACTCTTTCGTGAATTTTTCGTTGGCGCTGAAAAGCGCCATTTTGTTAAATTGCAGCAGAAGTTGATTCTTGTGGCCATCTCCTCGAGCGTTCATCCAAGTAGGCCTTGCTTTTCTCCTTCGACGTCGTTTTGGCAGCAATTTCACGCATACGCTGGCGTGTTTCTTCTTCTCGGAGCTTGCTCTTGATTTCCTCCAGTCTTTTTTTTTTCGCTGCTGCTGCTACTGCTACGATGTTGTCGGTTCGAACGATGACGATGGAATGAAAATCGTTGGCAAAAATGCTGCCTTCACGACTCCACGGCAAAAAAAAAACAGCCAATCAGAGAGCGGAAAGATTTTTTGCGTGGGTCAAAGCACGCACTTGCTTGTTCAAGGCCAACTGCGATTGTTTGACACTTGCAAGCGAAAATTTTTAATATTCGTTCAATTTTTTTTAAAATGAAAATTTTGGGGGAAATATTTGAATTAATTTAAACGCCATGCGTCAAAAGCTATAAAAATGCACCAAAAGCAGTGCATGAATCATTTGAAACAATAACTCTTTCGTGAATTTTTCGTTGGCGCTGAAAAGCGCCATTTTGTTAAATTGCAGCAGAAGTTGATTCTTGTGGCCATCTCCTCGAGCGTTCATCCAAGTAAGCCTTGCTTTTCTCCTTCGACGTCGTTTTGGCAGCAATTTCACGCACACGCTGGCGTGTTTCTTCTTCTCGGAGCTTGCTCTTGATTTCCTCCAGTCGTTGTTTTTTTTCGCTGCTGCTGCTACGATGTTGTCGGTTCGAACGATGACGATGGAATGAAAATCGTTGGCAAAAATGCTGCCTTCACGACTCCACGGCAAAACAAAACAGCCAATCAGAGAGTGGACAGATTTTTTGCGTGGGTCAACCCGAGCAGGGGTAAATAACACGGGAATACCAAATTTTGGTATTACTTGGGCAAATAACAGCGACCAAAATGTGCCCTTGGTTGCCCAGTAATAGATGGTAAAATACCATGAAATCATACCAAAAGCTTGTATGTGGAAGGGCACAACAATACCATACCATGTTATTCCAAAGGTAAAATAATACCACAAAATAAAATCATTTCAATACCAAGTTGAGGTCTTCTGGATTTTTGAACATTGCTTGAATACCAAAACTTGGTATTGTCATGGTTTTAATTGTAGGTATTCCCGCGCCCTTGGAAAATCATATTTTGGTATTCCTGTGGTCTTCCACAAACATGATATTGGTTTGATTTCATGGTATTTTACCATCTATTACTGGGCAACCAAGAGCACATTTTGGTTGCTGGTATTTGCACAAGTAATACCAAAATTTGCTATTTTCATACCATTTTTAGTGCAGCAGTTGCAGTTAGTGAAAAAAACGTAAATGATCCTTATGCAACAACCAAATCTACTCACCTGATGATTCCATGTTGTTTTTAGTGATATTCTTCACCACACCGAATACATTTGTCATTGATGAACGGCTGTACTTGAAGTTCTTGAAGCTTCTGAAAAATAACAAGATTGAAAAATAAGTATTATTAAAATGAAACTGGATTGAAATTCACCAAAATTCAATAATCTGTTGATTGACTCGTTTTTCAAAGTATTTGGTTATCCCAACTTAGAAAAATTTCAACGTTTTTGAAAAAAATATTAGTGGGTATATCACAAAAAAAAATTAAATCAGCTTTAACATTTTTGGGTTTCAAGTCAAGTTAGCGCAAAATTAATTATCTCGTCAAAAATTTAAAAAAATCCATAGTTTCAGAGAAAATTGATGAAACCTTTCAATACCAAAATAATACCAATATGTGGCATCCTGACTTAGAAATTTTTCCACAATGTCAAGTCATTTCTGTAGGGGGTATATCAAAAATGTTTAAAATCAAGTTTGAAATTTCCGGTTTTCAATGAAAGCATTCGCTTTGAGACATCATTTTAGCGCAACATTAATTATTTTGTCAAAATTGGTCAAAATTTTCCCATAGTTTCAGAGGAAATTGATAAAACACCTTAATACCAAAATAATACCAAAATGTGCCATCCTGACTTAAAAAATTTTCCACAATGTCAAGTCATTTCTGTAGGGGGTATATCAAAAATGTTTAAAATCAAGTTTGAAATTTCCGGTTTTCAATGAAAGCATTCGCTTTGAGACATCATTTTAGCGCAAAATTAATTATTTTGTCAAAATTGGTCAAAATTTTCCCATAGTTCAGAGGAAATTGATAAAACACCTTAATACCAAAATAATACCAAAATGTGCCATCCTGACTTAAAAAATTTTCCACAATGTCAAGTCATTTCTGTAGGGGGTATATCAAAAATGTTTAAAATCAAGTTTGAAATTTCCGGTTTTCAATGAAAGCATTCGCTTTGAGACATCATTTTAGCGCAAAATTAATTATTTTGTCAAAATTGGTCAAAATTTTCCCATAGTTTCAGAGGAAATTGATAAAACACCTTAATACCAAAATGTGCCATCCTGACTTAAAAAATTTTCCACAATGTCAAGTCATTTCTGTAGGGGGTATATCAAAAATGTTTAAAATCAAATTTGAAATTTCCGGTTTTCAATGAAAGCATTCGCTTTGAGACCTCGTTTTAGCGCAAAATTAATTATTTTGTCAAAATTGGTCAAAATTTTCCCATAGTTTCAGAGGAATTTGATAAAACACTTTAATACCAAAATAATACCAAAATGTGCCATCCTGACTTAGAAAATTTTCCACAATTTCAAGTCATTTCTGTAGGGGGTATATCAAAAATGTTTAAAATCAAGTTTGAAATTTTCGGTTTTCAATGAAAGCATTCGCTTTTAGACATAATTTTAGCGCAAAATTAATTATTTTGTCAAAATTGGTCAAAATTTTCCCATAGTTTCAGAGGAAATTGATAAAACACCTTAATACCAAAATAATACCAAAATGTGCCATCCTGACTTAGAAAATTTTCCACAATTTCAAGTCATTTCTGTAGGGGGTTTATCAAAAATGTTTAAAATCAAGTTTGAAATTTCCGGTTTTCAATGAAAGCATTCGCTTTGAGAAATCATTTTAGCGCAAAATTAATTATTTTGTCAAAATTGGTCAAAATTTTCCCATAATTTCAGAGGAATTTGGTAAAACACTTTAATACCAAAATAATACCAAAATGTGGTGTTCGACCATTGACAAATTCTGCAATTTTGCAATATCAAAACAATACCTTAAATTGGTATGATACCACATTTTGCTCTTGCATAATCCTTAAGACAAATTTTTAAGGGTCCAGGAATACCAAAATTTGGTATTGATACCAGAGAAAGGTATTATTACGTATTTCCCTTGTTATTTACCCATGCTCGGGAAAGCACGCGCTTGCTTGTTCAAGGCCAACTGCGATCGTTTGACACTTGCAAGCGAAAATTGTTAATATTCGTTCAATTTTTTTTTAATGTGAAAATTTTGGGGGAAATATTTAAATTCATTTAAACGCCAAGCGTCAAAAGCTTTAAAAATGCACCAAAAGCAGTGCATGAATCATTTAAAACAATAACTCTTTCGTGAATTTTTCGTTGGCGCTGAAAAGCGCCATTTTGTTAAATTGC
Source organism: Culex pipiens pallens (assembly GCF_016801865.2). Classification (NCBI taxonomy): domain Eukaryota; kingdom Metazoa; phylum Arthropoda; class Insecta; order Diptera; family Culicidae; genus Culex; species Culex pipiens. Next base: position 8,915,366 of record NC_068937.1, read on the forward strand.
AGCAGAAGTTGATTCTTGTGGCCATCTCCTCGAGCGTTCATCCAAGTAAGCCTTGCTTTTCTCCTTCGACGTCGTTTTGGCAGCAATTTCACGCACACGCTGGCGTGTTTCTTCTTCTCGGAGCTTGCTCTTGATTTCCTCCAGTCGTTGTTTTTTTTTTTGCTGCTGCTGCTGCTGCTACGATGTTGTCGGTTCGAACGATGACGATGGAATGAAAATCGTTGGCAAAAATGCTGCCTTCACGACTCCACGGCAAAACAAAACAGCCAATCAGAGAGTGCACAGATTTTTTGCGTGAGTCAAAGCTCGCGCTTGCTTGTTCAAGGCCAACTGCGATCGTTTGACACTTGCAAGCGAAAATTTTTAATATTCGTTCAATTTTTTTTAATATGAAAATTTTGAGGGAATATTTTAAATTATTTTAAACGCCAAGCGTCAAAAGCTTTAAAAATGCACCAAAAGCAGTGCATGAATCATTTGAAACAATAACTCTTTCGTGAATTTTTCGTTGGCGCTGAAAAGCGCCATTTTGTTGCATTGCAGCAGAAGTTGATTCTTGTGGCCATCTCCTCCTGGGATGGGATAAACAAAGAGAAAAAAACATATTGTCAAACTAAACCACTTTCAACATGGCCGCTTCTGTCAACCTAAACCAGTCCTTTCTTATGAGGAGGAAATGAGAAGTATTGTAATTTGAGTTATAAAAAAATAAAACAATTTTAATTCAATTTCACAAATAATTGTAAATTGCATTAATAGATTGATTAAAATATTTTCAATTGAAAGGAATTTATTTCTATCGTACACCGAATGTTGAACTGAGTTTTTTTTTTTAATGTTTGAGACAAAATTTAAATGTGTTCAAAATTATTCGAACGGTTTGTGAATGTTTTAAAACTTGTGCACCTGGTGAAGAAGGAAACTATTTTGTCAGCGCCGGCCATCAACCAAGTGAATTACTAAATTCGCTTTACGGACAGCTTTATAGCGGACGGCGCTGGGTGGCGATTGATATCAAATTTTGGTCTGAAGAAGACTAGTGGAAGTTGGCTAATATGTACAACTAGGTGGAGCTGAGGGATTTGGATCTGTGCTTTCCGCGGCAAAGAACGGCTGTTCGAGATCGTGTTGTTCAAACCCGTTGAGGAATTTCCTTTTTGCATCCTTATTTAATTTTCAAGTGTTGCAAGAGCGGCCGTGGCTGACTGGTTACGGTGTTCGCTTTATAAGCGAATAGTTCTGGGTTCGATTCCCATCTGCTCCCAATAAGAAAGTTAAGGAAATATAAATTCTTGAAATTCCTGAACATGAACAAAAAATCAAAATTGCTCAAGGCGGGGTTCGATCCCTTGTCCAGATTCGCGGCGTATGAGCTATGACTGGAATTAGGAATACTGTTACTGCTAACAATTATATACGCGCTGGATCTTTGTCCATTTGACGAGGGTCCGGAAGTTCTGAATAACGTTTGGATCAAATTGATGCAACCGTTCTTTAGGGCGGGGCTTGTCGGTTCAGCGGAGGTACCTCGCGCTCGGCTAGCCAGCGTAGAAATGGGTCACCGAAGCTCGGCAGAGCTAACACCTTCCAAATGCCTATGCGAGTTATTTGCATGTATAGAATATAAAATCTAAAATACATGGAAACAACTCAATTTGTAAGAAGCGGCCGCGTGGTCCCGTTTGATTGGTTGCACACACACACACATCGTACACCGAATGTTGAACTATCAGCATTTTCATTTTAAAAAACAATACATTTCATAAACTGACGATTCTTTTGCCCATTTAAAACTATTGTTATTTTTTTGCGCGGTTCATAGAAATGTCATCTAGATTGAACAATATTAAACCTGTACTTCCCGTGAAATTAAAATGTGGCGTGACGGAACAACATCGTAGAACTGGATTTAAAAAGCAAACGAAAAATGGTCACAGTTTAGCCTATTTGATTTTTTCGCACATTTTCATTTCAACACGTTGCCACAAATTGAATACCAAACTTTTTACTCTTTGAAGTGAATGAATTGGTACAAATTTGAATTTTTACCAGCCATTTCTTTCGATTCTGACACTTTAGGGCGTGCGACCTATGGAATGTTAACTTTCGCACTAACAACATTAGTTGAGTAAAAATTGCCGCTGAATTCGCTTTGTAAATGCCTGCCCCGATACTCTTCAAGTGTGCTCTTTGGGAACTGGGAAAGATTTATTTACTTTCTTTGCGCAACGGGACAACAACAGGAGTAGATCTAAGAAAAAATCTCCCCTCCCATTTAATTACTTGCAGGCTTTTTAGGATTTTTTTTTAGATTGAAGTAAGTGATCGTATCGTATCATTTACTTCGAGCGTGACCTCGAGTCATCCTTGATTTGCCAACCATTTCTAGTGATTTGTATCCGGCAGCTCCTTATGAACGGATCCACAGTAAACGAAGGAACATAAACTCAGGATTCTCCACCCACGTCCAACCGCAAATTTTAACAGCCAAATTCGAAAAAATATTCGAGGAAAAACTAAACAACATTTCAACCAAAGAAAAAGTCATCCGCATGCTTGAGCACTGAGTTGAAAAACATCATCAAGAAAATTTGAATTGTCAAGCTATCTGAATCACAGATTGCTTGAAATTTGTATTCGAACACGAATTTTCTTGCAAGAAACAGAAGAAGAATACAAACGTAAACACTCAAAAAGAAAACTCTATCCAGCCGTCCCGTCCCAGATCTCCTCGAGCGTCCATCCAAGTAGGCCATGCTTTTCTCCTTCGACGTCGTTTTGGCAGCAATTTCACGCACACGCTGGCGTGTTTCTTCTTCTCGGAGCTCGCTCTTGATTTCCTTCAGTCGTTGTTTTTTCCGCTGCTGCTGCTACGATGTTGTCGGTTCGAACGATGACGATGGAATGAAAATCGTTGGCAAAAATGCTGCCTTCACGACTCCACGGCAAAACAAAACAGCCAATCAGAGAGCGGACAGATTTTTTGTGTGGGTCAAAGCACGCGCTTGCTTGTTCAAGGCCAACTGTGATCGTTGGACGTTTGACACTTGCAAGCGAAAATTGTTAATATTCGTTCAATTTTTTTTAAATGAAAATTTTGGGGGAAATATTTAAATTAATTTAAACGCCAAGCATCAAAAGCTATAAAAATGCACCAAAAGCAGTGCATGAATCATTTGAAACAATAACTCTTTCGTGAATTTTTCGTTGGCCCTGAAAAGCGCCATTTTGTTGCATTGCAGCAGAAGTTGATTCTTGTGGCCATCTCCTCGAGCGTCCATCCAAGTAGGCCTTGCTTTTCTCCTTCGACGTCGTTTTGGCAGCAATTTCACGCACACGCTGGCGTGTTTCTTCTTCTCGGAGCTCGCTCTTGATTTCCTTCAGTCGTTGTTTTTTCCGCTGCTGCTGCTACGATGTTGTCGGTTCGAACGATGACGATGGAATGAAAATCGTTGGCAAAAATGCTGCCTTTACGACTTCCCATCCCCACCAGTGCATTAAAAAAGCGAATGACGTAGGAATGGGATAACCGGCGCAAAGGGGCGGGGCATCCGTCTCCATTCTAAGCCAATATAAGCCCGCTCGGTCAACCCTGGGAAATCAATCTATCGTTGGACGCCGAGGAGTAAACAACAAACTGGACCTGGAAGCAGATGACCTGGAGGCCCAAAAGCAGTTGGCCGAAAAGCAGCTAGCCTGGAGCTTGGAGCAGACCAAGCGGAGGCAGGCCAGCCGGAATTATTGAGAGCCACCGGAATATTCTGGCCCCAAGACCCGGAATGGTCAGATTCCTCCGGGAAGGCCATACGAGACTGGACAATATGGGTATCAAACTTCTTGGATTTTGATACTGGTGATGAAAATGGCCATTTTGACAATATTGGCCACAGCCTGAAGTGGCCGGTGCCCTCAGGGAGGTTGTCCCATGTGGACATTTAACGAACTAAACGATTTTGAGCAATATGGGTATCAAAATTCATGATTTTCAATGCTGGTTATGCAAATGGCCATTTTGACAGTATTGGCCACAACCTGGAGTGGCCGGTGCCCTCAGGGAGGTTCTCTCAGGAAGACATTTACCAAACCATATGATTTTGGGCAATATTGGTATCAATATTCATGGTTTTCAATATTGGTAATGAAAATGGCAATTTAGAAAAAGTTAACCAAAAGCTGGAGTGGCCGATTCCCTAAAGGAAAGTTTTCCCGGGGAGACGTCTACTGAACCAACGAGTATTGGCAATATGGGTATCACAACTCATGGTTTTCAATACTAACCATTTCGAAAAAAGTGGCCACAATCTGGAGAGGCCGCTACCTCACGATTGTTCTGATTGGGGGACAAACATCGAACCATACAGATATCATGGTTTTTTATACAAAGTAAAAAAAAAAAAGTAAATCTTTCCCTGTTCCTGAGGGGAACACCCTTAAAGAGTATCGGGGCCGGCATTTACAAAGCGGATTCAGTGGCAATTTCATTCTCAACTTAATGTTAACATGTTAAGGTTAATGTTAACATTCCATAGGTCGCCTCCCTAAGGTGTCGTGATAAGGTCCAGTTTGTGACGGTACACTACCTTCCCTTTACTAAGCAATCGAATCCAGAAGGGAAAAGATCACCAGTTGTGTTGGTCCGAGCCGGGATTTGAACCCCGATCTGCCGCTTACTAGGCGGGAGCGTTACCACTAGGCTACGTGGCTCGGACAATATTTATACAAAGCATAAAGAGAAATTGAGCGAAAATAAAATCCAATGATGCTTTGATTTTATCTGACGCATAATTCAACAAAATGGCTTAGTTTTAAAAGCTTTTCTGCTAAGTTCTTTGTCATACTGGTCATGTGTAACATAACCACCTGCACCTTTTTTTCACTAAAACTCAATTTCCCAAAATACGTATTTTTTTGATTTTCGAGATTTTTTGATATGTTTTAGGGGACAAAAATCCGCAACTTTTGAGCCATAGAGAAACATGGTCAAAAAATCTGCCGCCGAGTTATGAATTTTTGAAAAAATAGTGATTTTTGGAAAAAATCGAAGTTTTATGCAAAAACAAGTTTGACATTACTTTTTAATGCAAAATTGAATTTGCAATCGAAAAGTACTTTACAGATTTTTTGATAAAGGGCTCCGTTTTCAAGATATAGCCACCGAAAGTTTGATTTTAGCGAAATATTTGCAGTTTTTCAATTTTTAAAAATAGTGACCATGAGTGACCATTTCTAAAAATATTTTTTTTGAAAAGTTCAGAAAATTTGCTATAAAATTGTCTAAGAGACATTGAAGATTGGACCTCTGGTTGCTGAAATACAGCGGCTTAAAGAAAAAGAAACACGAAAATTGAAGTTTTCTAAGTCTCACCAAAACAACCCACCTTTTTCTAATGACGATATCTCAGCAATTAATGGTCCGATTTTCAATGTTAATACATGAAACATTCGTGAAATTTTCCGATCTTTTCGAAAAAAATATTTTGAAAATTTTTAAATCAAGACTAGCATTTTAAATGGGCGTAATATTCAATATTTGGCCCTTTTAAAATGTTAGTCTTGATTTAAAAAAATTTCAAAATATTTTTTCCGAAAAGATCAGAAAATTTCACGAATGTTTCATATATTGACATTGAAAATCGGACCATTAATTGCTGAGGAATCGAAATTAGAAAAAGGTGGGTTGTTTTGGTGAGATTTAGAAAACTTCAATTTTCGTGTTTCTTTTTCTTAAAGCGGCTCTATCTTAGCAACCCGAGTTCCAATCTTCAATGTCTCTTAGTCAATTTTATAGCAAATTTTCTGAACTTTTCAAAAAAAATATTTTTAGGAATGGTCACTCATGGTCACTATTTTTAAAAATTGAAAAACTGCAAATATTTCGCTAAAATCAAACTTTCGGTTGCTATATCTTGAAAACGGAGCCCTTTATCAAAAAATCTGTAAAGTACTTTTCGATTGCAAATTCAATTTTGCATTAAAAAGTAATGTCAAACTTGTTTTTGCATAAAACTTCGATTTTTTCCAAAAATCACTATTTTTTCAAAAATTCATAACTCGGTGGCAGATTTTTTGACCATGTTTCTCTATGGCTCAAAAGTTGCGGATTTTTGTCCCCTAAAACATATCAAAAAATCTCGAAAATCAAAAAAATACGTATTTTGGGAAATTGAGTTTTAGTGAAAAAAAAGTTGATAAAAATATCTCCAAATTTTTTTCCGTGTACCTATTTTTTTCTCAAAAGTCCTCAACAATACCTACAACTTTGCCGAAGACACCAAATTGATCAGAAAATTCACTCAAAAGTTACAGCTGTTTGAATATTTACAAACCATTTTTGTATGGACAGCTGCCAACATTGTATGGAGACTTGTATGGGTGAACCAATGACGCAAAATAGCTGATTTGGTCATAGGGAAGGCCCCCACAAAGTTTGAGTCAAATAAAAAAATACAAAAAATAAAAATGGTCGAAATCGGCCGATTTCGTTCAAACACTAAACCGCGTTTTTCTCGGAATACTTGATTTGCATTATAGCCGAATTTTCAATTATGGGCAGTGTACTACTCTTTAAAATTTTGAAAATATCAATGAATTTCTTTAAAAAAAAATCCTTATTGGACTGCCTCTGTGTAAGGTTACATAAGACTCAAATTTATTTTTTCTGTGGTCCAGAAAATTTGATTTTTAAAAAGCCTTTCAAGCAAAACAATGTAAAAGGGCCGAAGCCGAAGTGTAAATAAAGAGTCTATCCTGCTCACGTCAGTTGATGTTTACATAAGGAACGAGCATGATAGACACTTTGTTTACACTTCGGCTTCGGCCCTTTTACAGTGTTTTGCTAGCTTTATAGGCCCTTTTTGATGAAAAATAATAAAAATAATACATTGTAATACAAAATGAATTACATGAAATAATTCAAACTGTACGTTACCCAGAAGCCTTTTATACGCACTTTAATTACTCTTTTTTGTTGTGTATTTTTTATGAAATGAATTTACAAAATAGCTTGACAATCATTTAATTTAAAAATTCGTGAAATTGCTTAAAAATGATAAATTAATATGAATTTCAGATAACAAATTGCAACAAACAAAATTTCGAAACTAGTTTTTTTGAAGGCTGTTATATTTGCCAAAGTTTATATGTTCATGTTGATTGAAAATTAGGGTGGTTCACGATAAGGTTGCTTTATTTTTTTTTTCAATCCAAGCAACTTAGTCCAAAATACCATTTTCTTCTCGCATTATTCGCCGTCTAGGACCAAATTTATAGAAAGCATCTAAGCAAACCTTCAAAAAATATGTTTTTGTGCGTAGCACTTCAGGGTTAAGATTTAGAGGTATGCAATGTTCTTGGCACATTAAGAGTTTAAAAAAAAAAATAGAAACCCACATACAGATACAGAAAAATCTGTATTTTACAGATTCGTTGATCCCAAAAATTATAAAAATCAAAATATGCAGATTTTTTTATAATGACTTTATTCAATAATTCCAACAATTTTGTAATTGGATTAGGTTTTACCTGGGTGATGAATAGAGAGAATGCGTAACGTGATTTCCGAATGATCCCACTTTGTTTACATCTACAAAGTATGAGACTGTTCAAGCACAAGCTAACTTTTTTCTTACTGGTAAATGAGCTGTTTTATAATCAGTAGTATGTGTATTGTTTTGTCTAGTTTTGGATATTTTTCGCTGGAAAATTGTCGCGTTTCAATCGGTTAGAAGAGATTTTTCTTTTCTACTGATGACGAAGAACTGCGGCGTGAGTTTCATTTTGCGATGTTGCAGATAAATTCCTTGGCTGATTTTGGAATCCTGAAGCTCTTTCTGGTCCAGTGAAAAAACATCACTAATTCTAGCGTCACTTATCCAACAAACAGAGAAGATTTTCACTAAACCAGGTTTTCAAACGGAATCACATAAAAAGGACAACTTCTGGATGCATACAACAGGAACAACATCCATTCATAATTTAAAAAAAATCGATCTCGCCTTCAACTTTCTTATTCTTGCAAAAAAAAATAAATAAAAAAAACATAAATAAAAACCCGTTTTAATGTTCGATAACAATACTCTCTACTTTAGGCGAACAGTAAGTTGGTTCCAATTTAACAGTTCAAAATTGAGGCCGTTTTGCGAACCACTATTCAGCACCCAGGGTTTTACTAAGATTACAAAGCTTAAATTAGCTGTTTCCAATTTGAAAGTTTCTTCTATGGCTCTGAATTTAACATGATACCGATAAAGTACAGATTTATTTTCTGGAAAATACAGATCTCTTATTAAATAATCTGGCGTCGTTGCTTCCAACGATTCCAACGAAGCCATGTTGAGCTTTTTCAAATGTCACTCTTCATTTTAAAATAATTAGGAAAAAAAAAATGAATTTGAATGACTTTTTTTTCTCACAGGTTAAATTCTAGTTCAGTGACTCCAAATAAGATACATTCTCGAATTAGTTTGTAATACATCGTAACAGCCATCACGACCTCTGATTCTTATTTGATTTTTTTTCTCTAAATCAAAGCGATTTTTATAGTTTTTTTTGTAGGGCAAGTGATTTTTCGTGATTTCGCATAAGCCGCGTAATCCGTGAAATTTGGTAAATACCGCGAAATTCAAAATGATTAACTGTCAAAATACAGTGTAGGGGAAATCTACCCTTTCCAATCAAACACCTATCTTCGTCATATGGAGAGTTTGATGCTCGATTAAAGCTCCAAAAATACTATTTGGGCTATAAACTTACCAGCAACAGCACCGCCTCGAGTAAGCACTCAAATGTATGCCACTTACTGGCCAAAAAGAGCACATTTAATGCACTTTTGATCATAATTTGTATTTTGCGAGACCACTTCTCATCATTTTGTTGGCACACACAGTGACACACACGAGAATCCCTCAAACGCTTAATGAATATCGCCAAAATTAACTTTTCACTTTCGCTTACTTTTTCACGGCGCTTAAGATATGAAATTGCTTCCAACTACCGGCAACATGTTCTTTTGATCATTAGTAAGGCACTCACTTGAAGAATAATCCCGAAAAATGTAATAAATTAGCAAGCGCCATCAAAAAAACAAACGCGCCAAGTCGTTTGACGTTTCAATTTTCACTTTGCATTCCAATCGAAGGCTGAAGAAAACCGAGCGAGAGACGAAGGCAAAAAAGAACACTTACAATGAACTCAAATTGATGAGCGATGAACTCAAATGACGTAAAATGGCACAAACAGGAATCAGGGAGTAGGAAGTAGGACGCGAATGTCAAGAAAATGAAGGAATTCGATGATAAATGGGAGAGAATTGAGCGAAAAGAGACCGGAAATAGACATTTTTGTCTCAATTCTCTCTTGTTTTGCACAAACGATGAACGTTTTGACCGAACGATGGTCATTTTGCTTCGTGCGTGTTTGAAAAGATCTCAGTGCAATCGAGAATATAAAGGTGTAACTTCAATCGCGGTGTTGTTTTTTGTTCGTTTCGCGAACGGGCAATTCTGGCTCGCGAGAAAGCCCGTTCGCGAGCGGAGGAGAGCACGGGCAAGCGGTGAGTTTCTCTCGGCAGCTCGAGACTCGCGGCGAGAACTCGAGAGCGAGGATTTTTTTCTCGCGAGAGCGCGAAAATACCAACACTGATTCGAACAATCCGCAAGATTTTTGGAACTCTAGCAAAACAATGCAAATGGGCCAATGACGAAGTGTAAACAAAGAGACTATCCTGCTCACGTCAGTTGATGTTTACATTAGGAACGACCAAGAAGACCAAGCAGAGCAGTTTTAGCTATTTCGTTTTTAAATCTTTGTAACATTCATTTAAATAACGATGAAAAAATTGAACAAAACGTAAAAAAGGTTTCAAAACAATTAATTTTTTAGCATAAATCTAGGGTTTTTTAAACACATTTTTTTCATGCTGTTTGAATTTTTTTAAAGCATAATTTGCACATTTCAAAAGATTGCCACTTTGTATGGAGAAAAAGTCACACAGAGAAGTTTGAACATTTCAAATTTAAAGGCCATGTTGTGTGTGCACGATCCCTTAGGATGTGATTAGTAAAAAAAAAATTAAGGATGTACTTTTTTTTATAAATATTTCAGCAAATTAAATTTCTAGAATCTCAGTAAAAATTGGATGACTGAATCACAAAATCTGCTAATGAGTATTCTACAAATTTTTGCAAAATTTTATAAAATTGAGCTCATAATTTTTGTTGTCATGAATATTTTGTGTCAGGGGGAAATATTTTGTATTTTTAACAACTGATAACTTTTTAAAATAACTTTCTTGTACATTTTTTTTTCTTAAATAACACATTTTTGCGTTAATTATCGACAGATTTTAGTGTCACCTGAGAACACCTTACGCTCTTCAACGTTCAAGATAATTTCTTCACCAATGTTTGAAATCTGCCCTAATCAAATATATAATTTCATTTATTACCATATCATTCCCAAGAGGGACGTCAAATCCACTTTGCCAGAAGTATCTGTTTGCTCGATCTTTGCTTTTTCCGCTTCGACGCTCCATTTTCCGCCAATTTCAAAATCCGTGTGTGTGCTGCTCTTCAAAAAGTAAAAATTATTCACATGACGCCGTCATGCCAAGTATCGCTTTCCCTGCTGGGAGCTTGAATCCAAATCCCAGTGTAAGCCACTTGTCTGCTTTTCCAACAAACCCCCTTTCAGTTCAGCTTTCACCCTCCAACTCAAACTCACGACGCGCGAGGAAAGTAAAGGGTTGTTTGTTGTTCAAGACGCTCGCACCAAGCTGTTTCCGCTTAAGGTGTTTATTATTTTTATTTTGCCAGCCATATCCAAATTTACATATGTACGTCATTAGCAGGCATTATCACCTTGCGACTTGCGACGACGACTCTCAAGTGGAAAAGTGTCATCGCCGTCGCGAGTGGAAAAGTTTTCCCCGAGTGAGAGTGGCTTTTCCTCGAAAGCGGTAAGGGCGCAGTAAAAGTTCGAACACGAGTTTTGTTTGTTGTGCTTCATTATCAATTTGAGAGTGGTAGAAATGGCAGTGTTGCCAGCAGTTCGCGTGTTACACGAGTGTGAAAGTTTGGAAAGTTGTTTAATTTCACCGAGGAGGGCAAATTTTGCAAACTGATCTCTGCTCGGAATATGAATTAGCAGGTCTTGATGCTGACTCAGTCTCCAAGGAAACAAATGAGTACGAACAAGATGCCGTCTTTTTTCGGGAGGCACTTAAGGAGGGCAGGACTCTTTCGAGCAGTGAATATGATATTTGTCTTGAGAGCACCAAAAAAGCAGCAGGTGTGGAATGAGATGTGTGTGTATTTTAAATTTATTTAGCACTCTTGAGTACGATTGTAAGCAGCACGATTTCGCAGACAATAAAGTGGAAAATGGAGAAAAGTCTTACATGGATCATGAAAAAGGGTTGCTCCTCTTGGCACAGAAATTGGTTATGCATACAGCGTCTTAGTCTTGTTTGGCTGTGTGTTTTATGGGCAATGATTTCTTTGGAACCGTGTTGCTTCATTTCTGTTTGTTGAAATGGTGTTTCGAAGATATATGAGTTGGGGGACTTCTGCATAACGTGGAGATGAAATTATGACATCAATTTTATTAAACCAGTCTACTCCTGGAGAAAATGATATGCATATGATGTTTGTGCAGAAACGGCTTTTGATGATGTAATTAAATGGCTCTTGAAATATATCATAAGTAAATTTACCCAACTCACTATTCCCTTTGACTGAAATGTCGTTTTTATACACGCTTTAAATCTTTAATTCCGTTTCGAATATTCTTATTTTCCTTTTATTCTACAGTGACGTAATGGATTGCTTTTCATCACCAAAAATAACAGAGCTGAAAAGTTTATTATGGCAATACACGACTCGTGATGAGAAAACCATAAACTTGTAACATTTGCGATAAAACTTTTATTTGAAAAAAAAAATATACCAATTTAACAAATTTTTAACTCGATCATTTTTGAACCAAAAACAAAACTTTCTTATTGAACGTTCTATAAAAAAGAAAATGATCACAAAGTGCAAAATAATAGCTCCCAATATTTAAAAACATTAAGAATGTCTGGAAGCCAGAAAAAAAGTTATAAGCTTTTTCAATTAATGTAAAATATAAAATTTCGAAATGTAGTTAACTTATTTATAAGAAGGAAATTTAGAAAATTTATTGAATGAATGATTTATAAGAATTCATTTAAAATATACGGATTATGCTTTTGCTGAAACTTAAAGAAAAACTAAATCATCTAAACACTCTTAGTGCAAATACTGTCAGCAATAGTTTCAGAAACAGAGCAGGGAAATAGTGAATACAGATGAAAAATGAATACCGATATTTCAATTTGAAAATGTTAAATTATTAATTTTAAACGTTAAAGTGCATTTTAAAATTGGAGGAAGGCAAAATTAATACAAATTTGTATATAAATTAAATATTATTGATTCAGAATATTGAGGAATGGAAAAACTATTTCATATTTCTGAAATCTGATAATTTTTAACATTATTAAGGGAAGAAATTCCAATTATAAGTAATAATATTTAGATTTAAATGATTTTTTTTGCTTTATATTTACCTAGATGATTGGCTGAACCTTGTGACTTTGAGGTGGAATGTTTTTTGTGTGAAAAAAAAAACAAAAGTTAAGAAAATAATCATAGTTCTAGAATTTGTAGATGAAATGGCTTTGTAAAATGCCTTATATTTGCTCACGATTGTCTTGTATCCTTTATTAAACTATGTTGATTTCAACGATAAGATACTTGACATTAAAATTAACAATTTAACCACTTTTTGCAGGTCTATTTTAAAAAGATGTTTAACGTTATTTTTTCTTTGGGACCATCCATAAACCACGTGGACACTTAAGGGGGGGGGGGAGTATGGCGATTGTCCACGCTCCATACAAAAAAGATTTTTTTGTATGGAAAATTGTCCACGAAGGGGGGGGGGTTGAGAATCCCAAAAAAGTGTCCACGTGGTTTATGGATGGTCCCTTTGAAATAAACTAGGAAATAAAAAAAGGAAACAATCACAGTTTGGCATGAATTTCTTTTAGGTTGACTGATTATCTGAGTTTTCGAAAGAAAAATAACTTTGAATTAGTTTTGCGAGAATAGAATATAGTATACTAAATATATTTATGACCTGGCTTCGATTTTTTTAATGATTTTTTTCCTGCTTGTCATTTTCTCGAGGTGGTAAGTTTGTTCTACGATGGTTTGAAACAAATTGATATGATGTCCCTATTTGTACAAAACAAATATTGACAATCGTGACTTTAAATTAAAAACGTAACAATATTCATAAACTGAACTACTAGATCTAAAGAACAATTAATAGTAGTTTATGCAACAAGTTGCAAAAAGAGGATTTTTTCAACACGAGTCGTACATTTATCCAACGAGGTTCACCAAGTTGGATAAATACGAAGAGTGCTGAAAAAATCAAGTTTTGCAACGAGTTCCATACAACATTTTTTGCAATTCCAAAAAACACACACTGAGTAAAATTTCATGTCAAATTTTCATGTATTTTGTCAATAAATCATTTAAATCAAAAAAATGTTGAAAAGTGTTACTTTTCGAAACAAGCGCTGAAAAGTTCAACTTTTCAGCACCCATTTGAGTGCTGAAAAGTAGAACTTTTCAGCATTTATTTTGAAAAGTGTTGCTATTCGATTCTGTTATTTTTGGTACAGAAAAGTAGGCTATTTCGTCGTTCCAGAATGACAGGAAAAGTAAGTAGTTTCACGACGGAATTGCAAAATTTTTATTTATAGTGTTTTTTTTTTCTTACAATAACAAACAAATGTCAATTCATTGTTTTCCTTAACTTCTATATCCGATCTGTGTTCCAAAAATTTGTAAAATGCTCAAATGTATACGATTTTATTAAAAATGAAAGTTTACCAATATTTTTTCACAAGTTTTTTTGAATAAAAATCTAGGCCATTTCATAAATCAGGGACTTTGGATAATCGAAACTTCAGATAATCAAGGCATCAAATAATCGAGGTTTCAGATAATCGAGTCTAGACTGTACCTTTTTTTATTTCGTTTTTGGCGACTGAGAGACCTTGGAAAAACGTGATATTTTTTCTCAGCTACATGTCTGGAGTTTTTTTTGAAAAGGTCCAATAAACCAAATTTTTAGTTTTTGCTTTTTGGGTGATTTTTAATACCCCTGACTCAAGGCGGTTTCAAAAATACCCAAAAAGCAAAAACTAAAAATTTGGTTTATTGGACCTTTTCAAAAAAAACTCCAGATGTGTAATTTACATCACCATGTAAAATTACCATATAAACCCAATTATAACTGTCTCTAAATTTGGTTCGACAAAGTTGCTGGGGTTGGAAAACCCAACAACTTTCTGCAAGAAAAAAAATCCCAACAATATTCCTGAAAAGTTAGATTTTCAAAGTCACCCATCGTTAACCACTCTATCTTTCAACCAAACCAATAATTGATAGAATTTGACACAAATTGCAAAAGCTTGAATTATTAAATCAGATTACGATGCATGTAAGAAATAATTTTATTTTTACAATAGTTGTTACAAAAATTATTAAACAAAAATCTATTCAAACAAATAATTTCGCTTGCTAAGAACAATGCGTACTTTATTCAGCGTTCAAAATTGCACTTTTCTTCTTTTTTTCAAATTGTTTCTGTATTTTTCTTTTAGAATTGATCCTTATGTACCACCTAAAATAATGATCATTTAAAAAAAATGGAGGGTGTTAAATTTGGTGGTGCGATATTTCTTCTTTGTTGATGTGATTTTAGGTTAAATTTTGTGGAAAAAGTTCAGTAACACGAGAAATATGCAAATGTCACATAAAATCTGTTCCCATTTCCATATTTAAGACATTAATTATCTTTATTTACAGCGTCATAAGAAATCATATCAAACGGGTCAAATGTCAGTGTTTTCCGCAATACTTTGATTTTATTATTTTTTATTTATAAGGCCGATGCAAATATTTAAACAAGTTTTTGTCCCTCGGCCCTGACCGAGGTCAAGGGGGGGGGGGGGCAAAAAAATAAAAAAATATAAAAATTTTAATAATAAGCCATAGTCTTCACATTTAAATGAAAAAAGTGTTTTAAAATGCATTTTACACTAGTTCAGTTGTTTTGCAATCATTAGTTTTCAAAAAATCTAAGATCTGACTAGTGCGTCCATCCCGGGAATTCCCGGGATTTTTCCAAAACCGGGAATTCCCGAATCCCGGGATTTTTCATATTTTGTCCCGGGAATTCCCGAAATTGAAAACATATCAAATTTTGGTCTAGAAATTCAGATTTGGTTGTGGAAATTAGTAATCGATAAGCATTTTAAAGCATTAAAATTTTTATTCGGCATATAACAACATTAATTTGGCAGGGAAAATTGTTAAAATTTTTGTTTACAGATCCGCAAAATGCTTTGCGCCTTAGATTTTCTACTAAATTTTATTTATTTAAAAAAAGACTTATTATTATATTCACGTTCATTTATGACTTTAAATTTGAAAAAAACATAATATTTTAAAAATTATTTAACTTTTCATCATAAACCGGCATCTGGAGCAAATCAGGAAAAAGTAACGAATTAAGACAGCTGTTTAAGCTAATTTGTTTTTGAATAATGTTCAGATTGTTTTGATTGATTTCGATTACAACAGGAACAGATCAAAACAATTAGTACACAAATTTCCAAATTTATTGCTCTAAAATCTCCTGTACCTATTCAGACTGTAGTCCCGATTATCCCCAGTTGGTAGTTGATTGTTAGTGACTTAAAGATAATTTTTAAAATATGTTTTTAAATATAAAACATAAAATTTGAAACTTATCCAAAGTGTTACATTGTCTGGTATAATTTTATTTCTTGTTGTTTTAGACACTTTCAATGAAATTGTATAAGCTTTTGTAGTTATATTATATACATAAAAAAATAAAAGAAATATATTCAAAATTCTGGTTCAATTAAATTCCAAAGCACATCAAAGAACACATTTTTTAAATTGTGTTTTACACTATCTAAAGACTGCTGTCCATGTTCAGATTGAAGTGTAGCTTATCACCATTAACAGTTTTGAGCTAATTCTATGATTTAAACTAGAAAAACGTAACAAATATAATGAAAACATAGATTTTATGACTGCTGCAAAAATTTCCCGGGATCCCGGGAATTCCCGGCATTCAAAAAATATTTTTCCCGTTTCCCGGGAAATTCAAAACCCGGGAAAATTGGACGCCCTAGATCTGACAAAAACAAAAATTATATCGAATAAAAAGATTTTGCATCGAAAATTTTCAAAAAATCTTAAGATTTTTTAATAAACCCAAACATGCTAAAAATAATTTTAAACGCAGGAGAATGTATTTTAATTTGATTTTAGTTGGTTGCACTTGAATTTTCATTGAAATTTTGAAGTTTATTGTAAAAATATTTTTTTTGCCCCCTGATTTTTCGGACCAATTTTGAAGGGGGGGGGGGGGGGGTTTAAAAATATTTGTACCAGCCTAATATACTTGAAACTTTTTCTTCTTACATTTATGATTTATTTATTTATCCAGCGTGATGACGGTAGCTCTTGTACATAAACTATTCCAGCACTATTTTCATCCACATCAACCGGCACGCGTCGTCATCATCACCATCATCATCAACAACAACATCCAAATCGTCTTCTATTCTGGTTGCTTTTCACAATCCTTTCCACGTTTCGAGAAAAAAGAGTTTTCCCAAACCTAACCTCACCACACTCCACCATCAATTCCACCGTTTCATTTTCTCTCCCTTTCTCTCCTCCGCCAAGCTCCAACACGCTCTCCCACTCTCGCG
Organism: Culex pipiens pallens; assembly: GCF_016801865.2. Taxonomy (NCBI): domain Eukaryota; kingdom Metazoa; phylum Arthropoda; class Insecta; order Diptera; family Culicidae; genus Culex; species Culex pipiens. The sequence continues at coordinate 8,932,212 of NC_068937.1, forward strand.
CACGCTCGCTCCCATCGAACTGAGTAGAGTTGTCTCTTTCTCTCGCCTCTTTTTCTCTCTTACTCTCACTGTGATGAACAGAGTTTCAAGGGGAGCCGCCGAAGGCGGCCGGAAGGGTAAAAGATTTCCCTCTAACAACACACATATGTGCGGTGCCGCCGTTGCCATTGTGGCCACGAAGGAGTCCCCCCGTCCCGTCCTGAACCCACTCTTCCCGCATCATCACTTTTTAAGGTTAGGTTTGTCGAAAGAGATGCAAGCTGGCGCGCTCTCTCTCCCGATGAAGAAGAAGGTCGTCGGAGGAAATGTTCTAATTCCGCCACAGAGCCTCAACCAACCTGGTCGTCGGTCCACGGTCGGATCGGTTTTCTGCGGATGAGGGGTTCAGGGGGCCAATCTCGCTCTCCCTCTCTCTGAATCTCTCTTGGCCAGGTCGACGCGTGGCCAACGACGGCGTTCCGGCACGGCACTATCTCACCACACCACACGTCGGTCGGTTCGGTTTCGGTCAGGACGTCGTCGTCGTAGACTTCCGCGCGCGTGTGGAGTTGGAGTTGAACGCCGGAGTTTGTCCCAACGGCGTGTGTCGTTCGCGAAAAGCAACGCAGTTGCGGCAGGCCAATTGTGGCCGTCCACAAGCAGTGTGTGTGTGTTCTGGGGGAATCGATAAGTGAATTTCCAACCCGTGAGTTCCGGCGTCGACGGAGTTCAGAAGACCACCGCGCGGGTAATCGGTAAATAAGCCGGGACTCTGGGTGTGTTGTGGGATTTGCAATTTTTACAACGTCGCCGTTGCCGCCGTAGGCGGCCACCAGCTTGAAGAGGTGAAAACCTGTAAATTGGTGGTTTCGTTGAACGACGACTACCAGAGCAGCAGCAGTGAGGCATCGACGGACGGTGCCCTGGTTGATTGGATATCGTAGTCACGGACGTGGTCGCTGGTTTTGCAAAAGGTGTGTAACGTGTTACGCGTGTGTGTGGGGGGTAAGTTTCGGAGTTTTGCCGATGGAAGGCTACAGTCAATGAGCTGACTTGGTGAACATGGAACGAAGAACAAAAAATGCTCCCCCTGGTCTTCATGGAGTGTAGGTTGGAGATTGAGTTAAATTGAGTGCTGTGTACGCTGGACTGAAGACTTGTGTAGTGGAGCTGTTCATTAGAGGGTATCATATGGCGGACGGTGGACGATAACTGTGAACGGATTTTTGGTAGTCAATGAAAGTGATACTGATGGTTGATTCGGGATCAGTTCAATGATGAGTAAGATTAAGGGAATAAATTATAGCAGAAGCTTAGTCAAGACTTTTTCAGATGAGAGAAGAATGAATTGATGTTATACACGTTTAAAATATACACAATCCTCATGAGTCCATCTGATCATGAAAAAAAATCAACAAAATTCAAATCAAATAAAAAAATAAAAAGCTGAAAATTACGATTATTTATTGCTAATACAACTCTCGGTGAATTTACAAATAGCCGTAAGAACCTCAGTGACCTCCGACACTAATTTTAGTTTTTCTTCAAATTGAAACAATTTCATTACATTTATTTTTAAAATAGAATGCTTTGTTTACCAATGGCTCTTACGTCATTTTGAAAACTAATCCGAGAACTCTATATTTTAAAAATAAACTCTTGAGCTGATTTCACGTAAGTGCTGTAATATTCTGGCCTCCAGAATCGAGAGAATTGCATTTTAGTTTTTTTCCCAGTCAGTACCAAGCGCCTCCATTGAAATATCCATGAATGAATCGATGGAGAAGCCTGACTTCTTACCATAGCTCCATAGAATTTATACTCGAAATTTGTAACGTTTAGTACTGGCTATAAATGAACTGAAATGTAATTATGTCGATTTGGAGCGGATCTAAACTTTGTTAACCCTCTACAATCCAACCCTGCCTCTAGGCGGGATTCGATCTACAAATTAGCTAAAAATCAAATTTTCAACCAACTTTGGATCATTAAAAAGCATTGGGAAGAAGAACTCTTAACATATATATGTTAGTTTTAAGGGTTGTAAATTTGACTTGTTTTATGTAACTTTGGTAATGTTTTGAAAACTTTGGCTTTGTTATTTTTGTTGTGTCCCAGACTATGCATCTACACATTTTTTAACAATTTAAATGATGATGCTATCATTCAATAGCAGAAAATGCCAAAAAAAAAACATGCAAACAATTTTAAAAGTGACTGATAAAAATATGAAGAAATTAGAAAGCCAAAAGGAATTTCGACTATTATTAGAGGAGATTGAGGATGCAATAAAAATCCAATCATATTAATCACAATCTTTAAGTTAGAACAGCAATTGTTGTTTTTTAGAACATTTCAAAATTTAAAGATATTTAACATAGATGTAGCTAATACTTAAAACTCACGTATAAAACGTTTTAACGTATTTTTTTAAATAATTTCTGAAAACGGATGGGGAAGGATAGCAGTAATAAATTGAAGAGATTTTTTTCAAACAATATTTGTATTTTTAAGAAATCTTTAAACTGGAAAACGGTTTTAAATTATCCTCAGATTTTTTTTTTAAATTAACTTGTGTATTCAATTCTTAACTTCTGTGTGTTTGTGAGAATAAACCAAATACAACTATGAACTAAACAAGATAAATGCATACTGAATAAAATAAAGCAATCAATAAAAATCAAACAAGAGAAACTTACAACAAAAGTTGCTCAAAATAACCACCAGAAAACTTAAAAAAAAGCAAACAAAATGGACATTAGAAAATTAAGGGAGGCTAAATAAAATATATTTCAGTAAAAAAGTATGCATTCATTTGTTGCCTTTTTATTTTTTAACTTTATAAGACGTAATCAATTTGAATTCAAAGCTAAGTTAAAATTAAAAAAAAAATTAAACCTTCAAAAACATGTTTCATGCCTTATTTTCAAAACTTTTATGCAAAAAGTATTATTTTTAAAATTGCCCAAGACATCATGGTTATATTACTGGCCAAATAATGTAACATATGAGCAATTCCAGCCCAAAACAGGAATTTTTCAGGTACTTTTTTCTCGACCCTCTCCAATTTCAATGAAACTTTGTAGACATGTTATCCTACGCTTATATAAGCCATTTTTGTGTATATGGAGCCAGTTCCACACGATAATGACATTTGAGAAGGGCGTAAGTGTTTTAAATATTTTTGTAATTCGGAATTTAAATATTTCTGTATCTCGAAGCCATTGCATCGTATCAAAAAGTGGTCAAAGACAAACTTGTAGGAAATTTTACGGGCTTTTCGATAAAAATACACTGAAAGAAAAAAACACCCAACTTTTATGAGATTTTTTGATTTTTAAGTTTAAAAGTCAAATTTGAGGGGGAGCCCACGATTTTTCTTCGTTCAAAATTTTTTTTCGTTTCGCCTAAGATGTTACAAAAAGACTCACGAAAAATGCAGGATGGAGCAACTCACCTAAAAAAATACAAAAATCATTTACTGAAACTGTTTTTTTGAAAAGTGATCTAAACGTCAAAATTTTCAAAAACCGAATACGGGAATCGATTCTCCAGACAATTTTACATAAAAGTCTCCATATTGACCATTGTCCTAAGTCCAATCCTTGTGAAGTTAAAGCGGTTTTAAAAATAAAAATGTAGAAAAAATAGGTTTTTTGATGGTTTTTGGCATTTTCTATATGACAGACTTGATTTTTCAGTCTCGTAAATATTTTTACCGGAAAGCTCGTCAAATTTCCCATAAGTTTGTCTTTGACAACATTTAAATTGGATGTATGAGCTTGCAGATATAAGCTAATTACATTGCTCATAATTGAAAACATCATATTTTTTCAGTGTAGTATAGTAACCTGGATAGTAAATTAGCTTATATCTGTAAGCCCATACATCCAATTGAAATGTGGTCAAAGACAAACTTATGGGAAATTTGACGAGCTTTCCGGTAAAAATATTTACGAGACTGAAAAATCAAGTCTGTCATATAGAAATTGCCAAAAACCATCAAAAAACCTATTTTTTCTACATTTTTATTTTTTAAACCGCTGTAACTTCACAAGGATTGGACTTAGGACAATGGTCAATATGGAGACTTTTATGTAAAATTGTCTAGAGAATCGATTCCCGTATTCGGTTTTTGAAAATTTTGACGTTTAGAGCACTTTTCAAAAAAACAGTTTCAGTAAATGATTTTTGTATTTTTTTAGGTGAGTTGCTCCATCCTGCATTTTTCGTGAGTCTTTTTGTAACATCTTAGGCTATCTTCACAAAAATTTTGAACGAAAAAAAATCGTGGGCTCCCCCTCAAATTTGACTTTTAAACTTAAAAATCAAAAAATCTCATAAAAGTTGGGTGTTTTTTTCTTTCAGTGTATTTTTATCGAAAAGCCCGTAAAATTTCCTACAAGTTTGTCTTTGACCACTTTTTGATACGATGCAACGGCTTCGAAATACAGAAATATTTAAATTCCGAATTACAAAAATATTTAAAACACTTACGCTTTTCTCAAATGTCATTATCGAGTGGAACTGGCTCCATATACACAAAAATGGCTTATATAAGCGAAGGATAACATGTCTACAAAGTTTCATTGAAATCGGAGAGGGTCGGGTACAACCGATTCCCTATTTGGCATGGAATTGATCATATCTTAAAAAATCATAATTTGTTGTTTTTCTATGATTGCTAAATTGAAAAATAATGGATGAAAACAACAGATGAATAAAATTAAGTCGACTAAAAGTTGCATGTCTGAATTTTTTTTTCTTCAATGTTTCTTTGCCATCGAGTTTAAAAAAAATCACTTGTTTTATGCAAATTTATCATCATTAGAAATACATTTTTCCATTGCCTGGTTGCTTAAAAAAGATAAATAAGTGTTTTGAATTTTGTTTTTTTATCGATTATAAAAGTTTTTGCTTTCAATGGAAAATTTTGATCTCCAGAAATATTTTTTTATTACTTTTTGATTTTTTGACAAATGAATGCGGGAGTCAAATATTTCATATAAAATTTATACTGGTCATATTGTTTTTTTTTGTTTTTATGATCGGTTTGGTTATTAACCACTTTACAAAATGAATTAAATTAATTGAGACAATACACTTGTAAACTATTAAGTATAAAATTACTAACTTTTTTTTTGCTTTTATTTTATCAAGTAGAGTTTGAAGCTTTTCACCCATTTTGAGTTGAATAACTAAAGCGATTTTTTCAAATTAATTCACATTGGGAAGTAAATAGATGTAGCATAACTGTTAAAATATACAAAAACATAATCCCTTTCCCTTCAAAATGCTCTGAATCGAGTGACAACATTTTAAAACCAAATTTCAACTGAACATATTAAAGGGATTATTTTTGGGATAACAATAAAGTTTTAATGTTTGTTCAATTAATAATTAATTTCATCTATTAAAGTGGTCAATGTCTGCTTTTTTATGTTTAAAACAGATCTTGAAGATTGGCGATTATTTTATTAAAATCAAGCATAAATCATTAAAAATTATCTAAATTTTTGGATTATTTGAACCATTTCTGAACTTAATTGGTTTAGTTTAAAATAAGATGGTCCAAAAATAAATTTGAATTTCAATGTATTGTTGTACAAATTTGGTTACAAACGTGTTTTTCTTTCTTTAGTCAGTTAAAAAAGGAAAATATACTTTGAAATAACTTTTTTTGGAAACTAAGTGTTTTTTTTTAATTTCTTTCTTGAGACAAGTCTCACCAGTATGTGCAAAACATGTTGAGATTTCATCTTTGTCGACCTGTGTTACAGTTTAGGGGAGGTTGGGGAGACTAGATTCTTTTTTTTGGTTTCACTTTAAGCTTTCTAAATTCATCACAAAATTAATAACTTTTGCATGAGTTGAAAGCATTTTACTATGTTTGGCTGATAAGGGTATTTGGATAAAAGAATTCTTTGAGTTATGCCAAGCGCTTTAAAAAATATTTTAAAAAGGAGCAATTCCAGCCCAAAACTGAAATTTTTTAGATACTTTTTTCTCGACCCTCTCCGATTTCAATGAAACTTTGTAGACATGTTATACTAGGCATATACAAGCCATTTTTGTGTATATGGAGCCAGTTACACTCGAAAATGACATTTGGGAAGGGCGTAAGTGTTTTAAATAGTTTGTATTTCGTAATTTAAATATTGCTATATCTCGAAGCCGTTGCATCGTATCAAAAAGTGGTCAAACACAAACTTATAGGAAATTTGACGGGCTTTCCGAAAAAAATACACTGAAAGAAAAAAGCACTCCACTTTTATGAGCTTTTTTGATTTTTAAGTTTAAAAGTCAAGTTTGAAGGTGAGCGCACGATTTTTTTTCGCTCAAAATTTTTGTGAAAATAGCCTAAGATTTTACAAAAAGACTCACGAATAATGCAGGATGGAGCAACTCCTCTAAAAAAATACAAAAATCATTTACTGAAACTGTTTTTTTTAAAGTGCTCTAAACGTCAAAATTTTCAAAATCCGAGTACAGGAATCGATTCTCCAGACAATTTTACATAAAAGTCTCCATATTGACCATTGTCCTTAGTCCAATCCTTGTGAAGTTACAGCGGTTTAAAAAATAAAAATGTTGAAAAAATAGGTTTTTTGGTGGTGTTTGGCAATTTCTATATGACAGACTTGATTTTTCAGTCTCGAACATATTTTTACCGGAAAGCTCGTCCAATTTCCCATAAGTTTGTCTTTGCCCACATTTCAATTGGATGTATGGGCTTACAGATATAAGCTAGTTTACTATCCAGGTTACTATACTACACTGGAAAAATATTATGTTTTCAATTATGAGCAATGTAGTTAGCTTAGGGTGAAGATTCAAAGTTTTTGAAATTCTCACGAGAAAAATGATTTAAGTATTTTGACTTTCAAATGTTTTGTGTCGTTTCCAACTTCATTGTATCAAAATTTAAATTCCTAGCCATTCTTCACTGCAAACAAAACGAAACCATCCCCACCCTCTTCGATCTCCACCATTTAACCGGCCGTCGACTTTTTAATCATGCATCCAGCAATCTTCGTTCCAATCTTCCCATTCCAACCCGGGCACGAAAAACACCATATAATTTCCACAGACAAAAGGGTCAGTTTAAAGTGCGCCCTCTGCTGCTGCTGTAGATTCCAGGCTCTTCTTCGCCGTGTTAGATCCTTGCACATGATGGTCGATTAAATTAATGAGCTTCCTGGCTACCAATCTTAAGCAACGTTCCGAACCCCTTGTCATTTTTAAGTCCGCTTTCTACACACTCACACGATGGGTGGGTGTGTCTGGGTTTTTCTTCCTTTGTAAGGACTCCCCAGCCTTTTTACACAATTTAATTTCCAAGCTTAATGAAGGATACACGTACGATTGCCGAGCGAGCGGCTCTTTTGTGTTATTTAATTTTCACCATTCACATGTGTGAAGTTTTTCCGGGGGAGGGTGGTAAAAGGATTAGATAAACGAGGAGTGATATAGTTGCGAGCAGGTCCGGAAAGGTCCTTAAACTTTTTTGATGTCCTTTTTTCACCTCTCCCCTCTAGTAGTGTGTGCGTGTGGAGTTGGCCATCAAAGTTTAAAATAGTTTCCCGGGCCCCCGTCGCCGGTTTCCGGCGAATTAGTTTGGAAAAGTTTTGTGTCCAAAAATGTGTGAGTGTAAATGTGGGTGTGAGTGTCCCACAAGTCGATCAATAATTTGGTTCTCCATAATTGAAGCTGGGATTCTAACCCAAGCCCCCCTCAGCCACGCACGCAGACCAAGCAATCAGGGCGACCAGATTAGGTTCATTTGGCTGACCATAAAATCGTCTATAAATTTAACCATATCAGCACCACCACACCCACACCCACACAGCACGCCATGATTGCGGGTGGACCCCAGAAATTGTCACCAGAGTGCACCACCACCACCAAGTGCGCCTGTGGGTATGCAATTGGCGCGCGCGGCAAAAATTGCTGCAATCCGCACACCCACACACACACTCACTCACAAAAACCAACCAAACACACATAATCGCCAATTACACGTTGGTCAGCTTGGTGGGCTTAGATAAACCAGACCCACTGAAAATAAACAAGGATAACACTTCATGAATAAAAGGATTTTCAGCGAGTAAAAACAAAAACAACAGCAAAAAAATCATCAGCACACACACCAAAAGCCATCGAGTGTCGAATAACGACAGCTGCAGGGCGCCAACAACACACAAAAAAAAACGTGTGTGCGGGTTGCATACATTCGGGCACGTTGTGCGTATGGTGCAGGAAAAAAGTGAAACAAAAAAAAAACATCCGCACTGGCGAATTTAATCAAACTGGTAAATCTGCCTCGTAATGTCATTTAATCCGGCGGACCACAGAGTGGTAATCCCGGGGCCAGGCTGGCTGGCTGGGGGCAGTCGATTTTGCTGTTTGCACTGCGATCATGTGGCGGTGTTGTGTGTGTGAGTTTTTTTGGAGACCGAAAAAAATGGTGGAGTTTGGGACAAATTTTTGGTTTAACCTGACAAAAAATGAGTGAATTTAACAGGGTTTTTACTCAATACAAGAAATATGAAAAAATAATATAAGTGGATTTTCCTCCAGATGAATCCAAGTCCGAATCCTGATTTGCTTGAATTGTTTCCAGTTTTGAGCTACGCTTTTTCAAAATTCTGATATTGGTGATCCAGACCAATGTTCCAGACACAATTGTTTTGAATGATTTTTTCTCTCCAAAAATATTAAATTCTTGTAGGAAATTCAATCATCTCTACTTTTTTTCGGATTAACTGTATCTGAATTTACTAATTCAGAATTCATGTTTTGAATTAGGAAATATTTGTGCTGAAAAAAGTCGTTGTTTTTCTCCAACGAGCAATTCCCATTGAATGATACTTTTTTTAAAATATTTTTTTTTTGTTTTATAATCTGGCTGAAACTTTTTGGGTGCTTTCCTGTGCCATTTTGGATCATTGGTTTTTTATATCATACAAATTAGGCAATTTGCCAAAAATGAATTGTGCAAAGAATATGTATCCTTTGAAGGAATGTTATGATCGATTTGGTGTTTTCAGCCAACTTGTAGGTTTGGATGAAACCGATAAAATGATATAAGGAAAAAAGCAGCAATTTTTTTCGATTTCTTTTCATTATTTTAAATTTATTTCCAAGCAAATAATACTATTCCCTATTTAAAACGTTTTATGAGGCATAACATTCCAGCTTTGCAGAAATTTTCAAAATAAGTTAAAAAAATACCACGCAATGAAAATGATCAAATCATTCTTGACTACATTTTTTTTATGTACATTCAATTTTCCATATTCGGCTGGTACAAATTTTATTTAATGTTTTTGTCCCTCGGCTCTGGTAGAGTTCGAGATCTAAATTTCTAGCCAACACAGTAAAACATTGTGTAAATTTTAAGCTGTAATTTCGGAAGTTTGGATATTACCTTTTTTATGATGTAATTTTACCTACATTCACATTACATTCACATTACATTACATTACATTCACATTACATTACATTCACATTACATTGCACATTTTCAGACGTAAAATTACACATTTTTTCTGACATAAAAAATGTACTCCTTCCCAGATGTAATATTACCATGATTAATTTCTGTGTAATTTTCAAAATTTCTAAACAAAAAGAATCGCAAAATGCTTTATACATCATTGCAGCTATGATACCATAAAATAATTGCAAATTATCATTAAATTGATGAATTTTTTTCTCAAAACTGTTACGTTTTTTACCGATCTCTGGCTCCTAAATTCAAAATTTGTTAAAATATTAAAAACTCTTTTTGTCAATTGAATAAGCATCATACATTTTTTTCTGAATAGTTTTCAATCGAATTTTGATTTTTTTTTTTCTTTAAAAATTTCAATTCTAGTCAATAATTAATTGTTTAGCCCTCTGATTTTTGAGGACATTTTGAAGAGGGAGGGGGACAAAAACAAGATATAAAATATTCAATGGCTTTATAGCTATTTCTAGGTAGTTTTTTGAAAAAGGTAGCAGTTTTTCAATTTTTGAAAATATTAGCCATGTTTGCGAGTCTTGAAAACAATATTTTCGAAGGGCTGAGGAATTCTCTGAATTTTGTTTTTGTTTTTTTTTATTAATTTTTCTGATACGGCCTGTAATTGCGAAGATATGCACAGTTAGAAAAAAAAAAAACGGGAAAATTGAGATTTTCTCAGTGTTGCCCAATTAGCCCACCTCATTTGTTCTCTGATATCTGGGGAACTCATGGTCCGATTTTCAATGTTTTGTAAAATTAATTCAACAAAAACTATTTAGAATTATATGATCTAACAATACTTTTTTTTGTCATTTTCAAATGTTGGGTTGATTTATAAAAAAATTAATTGAACAAAATAATTCTAGATAACCTTTTCAAAACAACCAATGCGCCATGGGTTCCCTATGTACATACGACCTTTTGAAAAAGTAAGCGAGATTTCACAAAATTTTAAAATTTCAGCATTGAAAATCGAACTATTGGATCCAATGCATTGGTTCTCACTTTGTAATTTGATAATCATATTAAAAAAAAAAATATTTATTAACTATATTTTTGTGAAATATTTACATTTTCATATCTTTTAATAATTTTTTATTTATCCCCTAAGGTACTGTCTACAAAGCGATTTACAGCCAAATTTGCCTAATTTTACAATCAGATTGTTGCAGGATTGGGTCCGTAAGTTTGACAACTTTGGAATAAGAAGACAACAACTTCCTTGGTTGCTGTGCACCCTTAATAGGAAAAAAAACAACGTGAAATTTTGTATAAATTGCCTCAGATATAGTGCAAAAAATTCCATGATTCCAAAGAAAATCAATCATAAAAGGTTTTTTTCGTAAATTTCAGTGTAAAAAACACTTTAATTAATTTATTTTGTTTTGTTTACAAAATTGTTCATCTTCGAAAAGTGGCAGTTTTCTTCAAAAATAAGACGCCGAAAAAAAATATTTGTGATTTCATAATCCGAAGTGAAATTTTGCCAAGGCCTTCGGATAATCGAGTCTGGACTGTATTTACAAAAAAAAAAACTTATAATTTTACTAGTTTGGCTCGTTTTTTTTTTCTGACAAAAAGACTATAATAACACATAATATGTAAATATATGTTTTTTTTTCAAATGGTTTAGCTAAATTTGGTTCCTAGGGAAATTATGACAAACGACTCAATTTCTAACGTCCTGGATACTTTACTGTTTTCACTTAGTTCATAAAAAAATAAGTTTGACCACTTAATCTGTGATTCAAAAACAATTACTAAATCATTCCTCTCAACAAGGTCGTGTCTTACGCCTCGTCACTTTACCAAAAAACCTCAAAATGGTCACCACAGTTGACCAGATTTGTTAGGTTAGGCACCAAAGCAGGCCCCATGGTTCCGATCTGCCCAAATGTGTGCCAATAAATTATTCCTTCAAACGAGATGATGATGACTCCAAAACATTCCAGTTTGTACTACTCTAGTTGATAGGCCTACTGAGACTGACTGCCACACACCAGGAAGAGGAGCGAGTTGGCAATCTGTGTTGACTGCAGTCAAGAGCATCACATTTATAAACATTGTTTTATGAGCCCCATTTTTCCCTCCCTCCCCTCTTGCTTGCCAACTCTTTCTCTCGAACTCTGAATGTGTGTGTGTTTAAACTAATATTTTGTTTTATGGGGCTTTACGGTTTTCAAAAATAATTAATAACATTTACACGCACCCGAGCATCGCCGGCTTGCCCCAGTGTGGGAGGTCTGTTTTGCGCCACCCCGCGTCTCCCCTTCACTTGTCGCCATCCAACAAGTGACCACCAAGTGCGTGCGTTCGTATGTGTGCCAACCTCGTTTGTACGTGCGCGCTGCAAGTGTTGAGCTAAGAAATAATTCACTGCAATTCATGGTGACCATAATTTAGAGGGAGATCTATTATCCGGACCCCGTTGCACCCCAATTGACCCACCCGCCGGAAATGCACGCATGTAGTGCGTGTCCTGGTGCTGATCCTTTCGCATGGACAGGATGTCGGTCTCTGGTGTCGGTGGCACCTCACTCCGCTGCTAGGTCTGGTTCTGGTGTGTGGTTGGTTTTGGCACCGAAAGTCTTGCTCTCGTTCCGGCCGGCATCATGGCCGACTCTGGCTCTTCATTTCTCGGTCACTACATTATCGGTTTCCTGTTATGGTTAGATTCAATTCCTGTTTTTCGAGGGTCCACTGGGAACGTGAGGAACGTTGCGAAAAATTGACCGCCAGGCGACAGGGGTGTGGTCAAGGGCTTTACAGGACTAGAAGGTTTGAAGGTGGAAAATTAAAAAAAAAAGTTTAATAATAAAAACACGACAGTTACTGAGTCCACCACAAGATCCAAGATGGCGGCCGAAATGACGCTGATTAAATATTTAAAAAAAGCATTTGTTTATTTTTAAGGCAGTCAAACAGTCAAATTTCCACACCCAAAGGAAAAATATATCTCAAAATCTGCAACATTGGATTTGCTGCAGAAAATGTCACATTTTATAACCTTTTTTGCAGCAAGCCCGTAGATCATTTTTGCCCGCGTGTAAAAATTTCAGCGATCTGCAGTTCTCACCAACACATATAATACTGGCCCGTCCCCGAGCAACACTCCAAAGAGAAGCATATGTTGGTGCTCTTTCACTCACATTTCATCAAGCGTCCATGGCGCGGTGGTAGCGTGTCGGATCAATAATCAAGAAGTTGGTGGTTCAATCCTCGTTCTGCTAAGTGTTTTTTTTTTTTTGTGAAATACAACCAAAAAGCCGTCGGTAATGTCGATAATTGTTGGTAACGGGCAAAAATGTCATACTCCTATGTCGCAAAAAATGCATGAGGACAGATTTTATGCAGATTCTGATATACTTTCATGCCGCCATGCATCACAATCATGCGACTGCCAGTTGGGTGCAGTCAAAATAAAAAATAGGTATTTTTGTTTGTGATTAGATGATCCAAAGTCCCCTACAAACCTTCGGATATTGGAACTACTTCGGATAATCAGATTGGACTGCACGATTTTCTGACAGTTTTTTTTAAATATTCGAGTCAATTTGTGAAAAAACAATGTTTTTTCAAGTCTATTTATTTTGTCCATATTTGATCATTTGATTTTGAACTCCTCTTAAGTGGTTTAGAATGGTTAAATCCAAGATGGCGGCCAAAATTGCGGTGTGGAAATATTTAAAAAATGCATTTAGTAATTTTTAATGCAATCAACCATTCAAATTTGACTAAAATGGGGTCGCAGAATTCGAACTTCGGATAATCGAAATTTCAGTTCAGTAATTGAAATATTTCAGATTGAGCCTTAATGGTATGAAAAAGGCAATACAGGAAAATGTGTTTTAATTCGTTTTTAAACGTATTTTTTCTGTATACTGTACACCCTACAAAAAACATTAGGATTAATTTCTGTTTTTTTTTTGTACAGCCCCTTCAAATAGCATGCTTTGATTTTTCGTTCTATGATACTTCCCGCTCTCGATGGTTCCTCCAAAATCGACACAGAGAGAATCCACCGTATTTGTAATATTTCAGAATGGGTAGAAGAAAAAAAAACAGCTCTGAAAGATGTTTTTTCCAATTTGTTTAAGACGATTCTGCTTTTATATTTTATAAATTTGTCTTGATTTACCCTTAATTTAATGAAAAGTTGAAATTTTGTTGAGTTGTTTCTTTTGCATTCAGTTCCCAATTCCCGTGATTTTTTGTTTGTTTTTCCAAAATTTGGAAGAAAAAATCTTTCAATTGTTCTTAAAGCAAATAAGTTGGGCGTCCAATTTTCCCGGGTTATGAATTTCCCGGGAAACGGGAAAAATATTTTTGTGGAATCCCTGGAAATTTTTGAAACAGTTATAAAATCTATGTTTTCAATATATTTGATGTATTTTTCATGCCTTAAATCATATAATTATATTTATATAATATTTTCATAATATATTTATATTTACGTATAAATTTACATAATAATAATATTTACATAATATTTATTGGTGATAATCTACACTTCCATAGACAAAAATTGAAAATGTTTTTTTGTTCTTTGTTGTCCTTTGAAATAACTTAAATTTTTTATCCTATGTTCTACAAATTAATATGTATTTTTTAAGTCTTTTATAAATATTTTTCTTTTATATTTTTTTAAATATAGGACATGCCATGAAATTACTGAAAAAAAATCTTTGAAACGGTTTAAAATAACAAGAAGCGACAACAAGTAAAATTATACCCGCCAATGTTAATTTTTTGATAATTTTTTAATTTCATGTTTTATATTAAACTTATTTTTCAAATTATCTTTAAGTTTCTACCACAAACTGGGGTAAATCGGGACTACAGACTGAATAGGTACAGGAGATTTTGGAGCAATAAATTTGGAAATCGCTGTACTATTTGTTTTGTTCTGATCCTGTTTTACCCGATGTATTTAAAAACATTATGCTAAAAAATGGCTTAAATAGCTGTATTAAATCGATACATATGTGGTGCTTGATGAAAAATAATAAAAAAAGATATTTTTTCAAATTTAAATTCATAAACATACGTAAAAATTATACCAATTCTTTTAAAAATATATTAAATGTTTAATTTTAACAATGTTTCCGAATAAGCCTAATAAATGCTGGTATATGCCGAATACAAATTTTAGTGCTTTCAAATTATTATCGTTAACTAAGTATTCAATTTGTCTTTTATTTCCACAACCAAATCTGAATTTCCAGAGCAAAATTTGATTTTTTATTCAATTTCTGAAATTTCCGGGACAAATAAAAAAAATCCCGCGAATTTTGTCCCGGGAATTCCCGGAATGGACGCACTACAAATAAGATATAAGAATGTTACTTCAATCAAAGTTATAAAGAAGATTTCAATAAATTTCAACTAATTGATTTTTATCGTTTTTTGATTCTATAAATTATTAACCTTAGTTTAATTTACTGAATAATGGACAAAAATAATTTATCAGTAAGATTTAAAATAAAAAAAATTTCCGAATTATAAGTTTTTAAAATATAATTTTGAAATTTTACTGTGCAAAATTAGCGATGGACTGCACATGTTGTTTTATCTTTGATTAAAAAATAACTGCATAACAAAAAGTAAAATAATTTTAAAATAATCTGAAAATTTTCTTTGAAAACTCCTGGAATTTTCCAGGATTTTAACTATTTTTTTTAAATCCCCATATCCCGTAAAATGCAGACCAAATATAGTTTTACTTTTTTGATTTAAATAAAACTTTGTGTACTTTATCTATGACCAAAAAATATATTTTGCATCATTAGTTCATCCATTCAAGTGAACAATTTTAACAGCTGTCCGTCCATACAAAAATGGTTTTGTGATCACCAAGCCTTCGGCAAAGTTCAATTTATTTTCGTACAAAAAAAAAACAAATTTAAAAAAACTGGTAAACTTAAGAGTGAATTTTTTTTAAATGAGATTTTCACAGCTTAGGAATTCTCATAAAAATTAGTTGCACTCTAAAATTCAACTATTCTTTAAATTCGTTTTTTTGTGTACGCTAACAAATTGAATTGCGGACGATTTCTAATTGAGATAAAATCTAGCAGATGTTTTTTTTCTGTTTGTTGTGATTTAGAATAAATTCACTCCTCCTTTAGGAAGTTTAGTAGTTTTGTTTTCTGAAATAACGAGATTTTGAGGTGTTTTGTTCATTTGTTTTGATGTGTGCAGTGTTTATTTGCCGAAAAAAGGAAACAATATTAACACGATAAACATTTTATTGTAAAAAAATGTGCATTATTGATCATTGTGAAAGTAATAATGAGTTGTTCGTGACCTAAGCAAAGGTAGTGGTTAAGGCAGCGAATGTTTTCAGAAGCGATTTTTTCAACTTTGCAAAGGGCAACTGTTTCGCCAAGCTACCGTGGCCGTGAGGTTACGGGTTTTGCCTTGTAAGCGGAAGGTGATGGGTTCGGCTCCTGTCTGGCTCGGAAAAGCCAGATCTCTTCAAAGAGTAAAGAGAGAGGAAAGGCTCAAATCGGGAGAGTAGCATCGTCAAGGAATTTGGTGAGGACTTTCCAATTACATTATATTTTATTATTATATATTATATTTTTATTATACATTTTTATATGACCGCACACTAGACACACCCTACAAAACACCAATGCAATGATAAATCGGAGCGTTTGGTACGGTATGTCCACGCATCCTTCCTCCCCTGTAGATTCTTTGAAATGTGATCCGTTCTCAGAATCCTCTCTGCGGTAAACACAACGTAGTAGGGCTGGCCGCTTTAATTTTTGTAATACATTTTCGGGTGTTCTCGAATGTACTGCAATTATTAATAATGACAAGAAAAGTGCTTGGGGCGTAATCTAATCACAAGACTTTCCAGCATGCTTTCATCGGACTGGCTGCGTTTGTGTTAGATTAGATTAGATTAGATTAGTACGCTAACAAATTGAATTGCGCGAAATAACAATTTTTGAACGTTTCCGATAACAAAAATTGCATCTTTTTAACTATGGTACAAGTTGGTCAAAATTCATTTGGAAATGCAATTTTTTTTTCAAAGATTTATCATTTTTGAAATACGTCGAAAAACATATTTGGTTTTAAAATAAAATTTTAGAAAAAAAACAGCATATTGGCTTAAATGTTACTTTTTTCCTGTTGAATTTTTAAATCAACCAGAACATTTGCATTAGTTTAAAATGAGTGTTTTAGGGCCTTTAAAATGCACGGCCTTATTTGAAAATTGTGGTGACGCATGAAAAACTTCATTTTTCCTGTTTGTTTTTCTTTCAGAGGCTGTATATCTGCAAACATTGGTCCAATCTACAATCTTTTTTAAAGCTCATTTTTGAAGTAATTTTGTAGGAAATTTCACGATCTTTTTGAAAAAAATATTTTCCAAGATGGACAAGCTTGGTTATGATTTATACGGGTAAAGAAGTCACGTTAACAAAATGAATAAATTTAAATTAAATTTAAAAAAATACGAATATTCAATTTGCAAATTTGTAAATTTACTGTTACTTATTTCAGGCATTTTGTATAAGTATGATTGACCTGTAAAGAATGTAAGGGCAAAAAAAATGTTTATTAATTATAAGAGCCAATATAAAATTTATTTAAGTTAAAAACTTCCAATAAATCAGAAGTCAAATATTGGAAAATAATATCTCAAGAATCTAAAAAAAAGTCAATGTTGTTTTGAAATTTTTTGATAGTAATATTATAAAGAAAAACATGAAGTTTGGCTAAACATTCCACGACAAAAATAAAAAAAGCATCAAACCCTCACAACATCCCTGCCCTCTGCACTGCGTAGAGCAAAACGGCCCCCAACACAGCAAACTGCATGACGTCTCTATCCGAGTGCAGATCCAGAGTCCACTCTATCAAGCCAAGCCAAGCCAACGGAACCAAGTCCGAGAGCCAGTTGGCCAGTGTGTGTTTTCCGCAAAGCCAGAACCAGTACCAGTACTTAACACGTCGTCATTGGGATCCAAAAGCCCCAAAGGGCTGCCTGGCTACGGCAAGATGTGTGTCGGCCTCCAAAACATTGGTCCCATATTGGTCGAAACGAGGATTTATGGCCGTTTAAGTCGCCGTGTGTCGGACACGTACACAAAACACGAAACAGGAATAATTTAATGAATTTTAAATGATTAATCACAATTGAATTAAAAACGCCACTTTAAGCCATTCAGGACAGCTGCTGCTGCTGGTACAGATTGTTGTTTTTTTTGTGTTCGACTCCTCTCGGAACATGGTTCCATTAGCGGAAGAAGTGTCCGGAACAAAAAAAAAGCTTCTGACAAAAAACACGAGTGACGAAAAAACACGTGTGTTCACACATCTTTACTCACTAGCGGGGGAGGACAACGACAACGTGTCAGTGTCGGGGGGTGGCCACCATTTAGCAACAGCTCCGACGATGAAAGACAGTAGCTGGATTTGTTACACTGGAACTTACAATATTTTCCTTTTTTACAAAAAAAAATGTTGTAATTTTTTTTTATGGAAATAAAACTTCTAACAACACAGAAACAAAAATCATGGTAAAATTACATCTGGGAAGGGGTAAATATTTTATGTCAGAAAAAATGTGTAATATACCTCTGAAAATATGTAATTTTACCACTATTCTGGTGTAATGTCACTTTTTTTGTCTAAATTGAGGTAAAATTACATCATAAAAGAGGTAATATTCAACCTTCTAAAATTACACCTTCCAAATTTACACAATTTTATGCTGTGAAGATTAATTTGAGAAAAATATGTTGTAACTTTGAATGCTTTAATGATTTGCACAGTTTTCGTAGTTTCCGTGCCAAATACCTCCGAAAAAGAATTCAACCAACAAAGAGTGCGGCGAAAATCGCGAAAAAAAACCGCTCCATTGATGAGTCCCTTTGGACAACACGCAAAAAATACCAAAACCAGGTTTGGTGGGGCGGTTGACTCATCTGGCACTTCTGGAGTTCGTCGTTTCGTCGTCGTACGACGACACCGTGTCGTACATTTATCAGCCATGTAACCACCGTCGTCGTTGGTGCTCTTTTCGAGGTGGAACTGGCATTTCACTGTCATTCAGATTTTTTACCGGATTTTTTTCGTTGACTCTTTCAAATGACTCTGGTCAATTTTTTTGCTGTTTTTAAAAAGGACGAATTTCCAGAATGTGAACAAGTGTATCGTTACCGAAAGGGCCATCGACGAGCCGTAAGTGTGGTCTGTGTTCAGAGTGTAATTTAAGGGATTTTTAAGGAGGTGGGGTTGGCCCTTGAAGAAGTGAACCATTGTGCACCAACACAGTTGCAGTTTTGTTCTATTTTGAAATCATGAAGCTTCCTGAAAACCAAGATATTCCCAACATCCGTCCCGAAACCAAAGCAGTTCAACCACTGACTAGACCTGGCTCTTAAGGCCACATTGCGTACGGACTTTGGTCCACACACACCAACACTCCATGCCAGTCTCTCCCAATGATCCGTGGCTTGCACGCAGTTTTGACCTATAGCCATCATGGCTTGGGTCTACCCCCCCCTTAAAACGACGACATCATGAAGCCCCATCTCTTCTGGCTGCTGCTGCCACCACACACACCGGCAATATGTGGCCAAAGTGGGCAACTCCGGCGAACCCCTCACCCAGATTTGGGTCTTGTTAAGGGGTGGCTTGTGAGAAGTTCTGCATCTGTGCGTGACTGCGAGGATTGTTTGTACTCGGAGCGAACAAAACCCGGGATTGCTGTGCTGATGCTACCGGAGACAGGTGGTATTAGATTAGTGCCCCCCAACCTACCTCAACGAAGGCGTGCACCCTTTCTTGAATTGTGTTTGGGAGGGATGGTTATTCAGAGTTGGAATTAAATCTGGTTAGAAGGAACAGTTGCAACGTTGTTTCATTTGAGATTAGTAAAATTTTAAGGACTACGAATAAAATAAAGTTCTTTTACGTAATAAATTAGGAATAAGAAGTATTTGAAAGTAAATACATACATTCAATTTGAGCATTTTTTAAAGGTTTTGACCAACCGAATTTTTGCATTTTTTTAATGGTGATTTTTAATATCACTTTTTGTCACTAAAAATTTCATTCAAAATAAAACACAATTTCATTTTTTTTTTCAGAAAATTCCAAATTAGGCATAAACAATCTTTGACCTGGTTATGATTTTTGGAAAAATAAAGAAAAAGGTAATATTTTTTCACTTCATTTTTTATGTTGAATTCAATTTGCAATCAAAGAATACTTCAGCAAAAGTTTGATAAAGTTAACGCAGGGGTGCCCATTTTTAGAATGGCGGGCCAAATTCTAAAATCTCACGAGCTTGCGGGCCAAATATGAAAAATTTTAATCTAGAAAGCCAAAAATATTCCAAAAAGTAGAAGTTTTTTTAATTTCACATGTTTTTTGGACACTTTCGTTGTTTGAATATTAAGGGACAAAAAAATAAATTTTTCTATTAGTTTTGTTTCAATAAGCTTCAAATCAATTGGTTCAAATTTATTCATAACCAACAACCTCAAAAAATCGCATAACAAATAATAAAAATACGACTGTGATTTTTTTTGTAAATAGTTCACAAGTCTGGTAAAGAACAAGGGGAGGTTGAACTTTTTGCAGCTGGAGACAATCATAATTTCACAAATATAACAAATTTGATGAAATTGTAACTAATTGAATGCAATCGCATCCTCATAAAAAAGGGGTAAACATACTTTAAACATAGCGAGTAAATCTATTTTATATTTAACAACTACAGTGATAAAGTAAATTTGAGGCTCAGCCGATCAAATAATGTGCGTTATTGATTAATATGGAATTAATTTGGAATATCTGTATTTTTTGAAAATTTGATTAAATTAAAAAATCGAATCCAACCATAACATTTCAAAAGGAAAAGTTTTTGTATAAGTTTTAATGCATTATTTTATACATTTCAAGGGTTAGTTTTAAAATCAAAGGATTGTTAGTTCCCGAGATACCGGTGATAAAAAAAGGGTTTTTTTCTAAAATGGACAAAAATGGCCAACTTTCTTTTTTAATCGAAAAACCGTGACTGCGAAACAAAATCCTGAACAAAACACATTCAAAAATTCGTATAATTGTCATCAATAGTTTTTACAATTAAAAACTAAAAAGTTTCAAAAAAACCTCAATTAACATCAATTTCAAAGAATTATGAAATCACTTTACAGAGGGTCAAAGGGTCATTTTACATGGTCATACAAAAATTACCCCTGAGTTAAAGCCATTTTCAGGAGTTTTTTTCGCATTCGAAAAAATCAAACCATCCACATTAACGACCCCCGGGTCTTTTGTGGTCTCTATTGCAAGTTTCTGCTCGAACCTAGGAGTCCGAAGGCTTGAATGGGGAGAATTTTTCGCATTCGCTGTTTTTCGAATAAAAAAAGAATTTTGGCCATGTTTGAAAAACAACCACTTTTTTTGATCACCGGTATCTCGGAAACTAACAATCCTGTAATTTTAAAACTAACCCTTGAAATGTATGAAATAATGCATTTAAACTTATACAAAAGTTTTCCCTTTTGAAATGTTAGGGTTGGATTTGGATTTTAATGAGTTTTCGAGATCAGTAATTTTACGAATGTTTAATTTTTTAAAATGGACAATCGGACGATAAGTTTTAATATCGGTTATCAAAAACGTGGGATTAAGCAATACTGAGAAATTTCATTTTATCTGTGTTTTTTCACCGTATCAACTAAAATATTCGAATTAAAAAAATATCTTTGAAAACAGTACACTTTTTTCACGTTTTGTATTTTCAATGGAAAATTTGACTTAATTTTCAAAAATAAGGTATATTTTTTTTCTCTCTCCTCGATTTAAAGATATTTTTAAGTCAGGCCGTTGCAAATATTTTTCAAAGTTTATGTCACCCCCCCCCCCCCCCCTTCAAAATTGGTCTGAAAAATCAGGGGGCAAACAAAATATTTTTCCAAAAAACTTCAAATTTTCCATGAAAATAGAAGTCTAATCAACTGAAAACAATCTAAAATGCATTTTTCTGCATATTTAGCATGTTTGGGCTGTTTAAAAATGTTTTGAATTTTTATGAAATTCCAATGTACAGCACCGCAAAAATTTTATTTTTCGCAAAAAAAAAAAAATTTTCGTCAATGCTTAGATATTTTGGAAACTAGTGATGGCAAAACAACTGGACAGGTGTATAATGACTTTAAAAAAAACTTTTTTTTATAAAAATGTTGAAACCATGGCTCGTAATTTAAATTTTTATACTTTTTGTGCAAATTGATGATGCAAAATGGCTTGTTTGAGCATACGATAGACACCCAAAATGTTTCAGTCAGATTGAAAAATACAAAAACTAAAATTAAACAAAAGGCCATAGAGAATTACTTTTTTTCAACAGGTACATTTTTTATGTACTTTACTTTTTTACTGGTTACATTAATAAAATGTCGCGTTTTTGTTAAATTTGATGTTTTTAAATCATGGGTCTTGTTATAATAGTAACTCTCAAGCGTGAACAATCACTAAGCCTACTTATAAAATATTTGAAGGGATTCGTCATCAAAAATTACAATATTTAGTCTGTGAAGTTCGATGACAGAATTGCCAGATCTTTTAGATTCATTCCTCTTAGCCCGTAACGAAATATTCTAGCAGAGCTGGTTCTGCCAGAATCCTGCTAGAATGGTGGAACATTTCTGCTAGGAACATCCACCTCTGTGAGAACTCTGCTAGGAGCCTGCTCGAACGTCGTGTCTGGGTATAGTTGAGATCGTGAATTAGGGTAAAAATGAGTTAAGAACACATTTTGTGTAGCTTTCTGAGCACCTTCGCAGATCCCCATTGGTTTTAATTCTAACACACTTCATGTAATGACATATTCTGCGACTGCGACAACTTGCCAAAGGAAATTTTAGTCAGCAGCCGTTTTGCCACTCTTATATGCACGTCTTCTGTTTACATTTTTGATTATACCTCGGGGTTCAACCAATCTAATTTAAAATAATCAACCAATTTTGGAGGCAATGCAAAGCACAACCAAACAAATTGTATTTGTTATTGTTTACATGACGAGCTCAAGGGTTTCCAGCAAGGCCTCAGACTGGCAAGTAATTAATAATTACTTTGATTTTTAGCTGGTAATTAGGTAATTCTTAAATTACTTAGTAACTCATGGAAATTAGAGTAATTTAAAGTAATAAATTGGTAATTAAAGTAATTTTTATGTAATTAAAGTAATTGATTTTTTAAAGTGTACTTCTTCAACGAAACTATTTATACTTTTTATATATAATCTTTTATAACAGTATTTTATTAATTTCAAATAAGAGTGAAACACAAAGATTAAAAAAGACTGGTTCTGTATGTAGAAGGCCTTATTCACCATAGTTCTCTCCTAAAACTCTCCTAAAATTTATTGTTATCATATTGTTTATCGAAGCTTATTAACAATAAAAGGCAACACGATGATATATTACCCAGTGAAAAATGTTTTGTGAATCCGAAATATATTAATTTTTTATGAAGTAATTATAGAAATATGTGTTTTTGTTTTGCAAGAACTACATAAGTATTGATTATTTTTTTATACCTTTCCTTCCAATAGACAGTCCAAATTATTTGAAGTTTATGCGGATCAAATATTTAAAACCAAAATGTACTGAATTATCATTGATAAATACAAAGTTTTCAAGTGATAGCCATTTAAAAATCAATAAAAATAAAAATGTGTTTTTTTTTAATATTTTTTCATAATCAGCAGAAATTGTCAGTCCTGTAATATCTCTCTATTAAGAGCTAAGCTATTTTCCCAAAAAAATTCCAAATATTTCTGAGAAAAATGTTTCAATGTTAAAAATCAAACTCAAGTGAGATTAAACCCGACTAGAATTCTGACGCAGAAGTTAAATCCAATGAAAATGTCACATTTCACATTATCCTAATTTTCAGTAACGGATTTTTTTTTTAATTTGCTTGAGAAAAAAAACATGCAAAGTAATGTCAAACCAATGTTTGAAAAAAAATTTAAAACTCAACGTTATTTTAATGAATTTTACAATTTTTATGAAGAGCCGCTGCAAGTATTTGTCAAAGTTTATGTTTGTCTCGAAAAATCAGAAGGCCTTTTTTCAAACAACTTCTATATTTTAATGGCATTCGACTTGCAATAAATTGAAAACAATTTCAAATTATAAATAAATTATATTAAAATTCATATACTGCCCATGTTCGCATAAATGTCCCATATGCAAAAACAGCAAGCTGAGAAAAACGCAAGACAAGTTTGTCCCACACATAAGGCTACGTGTTAAGTTTTCACGAAAAAACTGGATTTTCTCCTGATTTCTAGAACAAAGTACTGGATTTTATAGGCTTTTCTAAAAGGGCACACGATTTTGAACCAAACTTCATCAATAACTCAAAAGTGATGAAAATGCATATGGGACATTTATGCGATCAGGGGCAGTATTTGAAGTAAAACAGTACAGTATTTTTTTTTTTGCTTTTATGACAAACACGACTTCAAAAAACGTAAGTCAACTTAAAAAATCTTTTTTGCAATTGATTGATAAGCGTTCAAATGATTGAAACGTGAAACATAATGGAATTTCGAATCAGATAATGAACAGGTTAAATTGGCCATAAAACAAATATTATTGTTCATATCAATTGAGCTACTTATTTTTTACCTGAAAATGGTATTATTAAATACTAATGTCAATTTTATAATAAAATAAAACAATACCAAATTTCAAACCAATAAACTCGCTGTAGGAAATTATGTAAACATCACCCAAAGTTTCAGCGCCCTCTAGTGGGAGGCATTTTTGACGTTTTATCGCCTATATAGCTATTTTCAATAACAATTATACGCGAAATTCACAATATCCAGATTGGTACAAAAAAAAAAAAACAGCGTAATTTTTGAGAGAGCTATCGAATGAGCTATTTATAAATAATTTAGTTTAGAACCGTAGAAATGAATATAAAAATTTTAATTAGATGTTTTTTATCGTAGTGAAAAGTAATAAAGTAATTTATGTAATTAATCATTTAAGACCAGTAATTTGAGTAATTAATTGACAGACTGGCAAGTAATAAATGCTTCTGGAAACCCTTGGACGAGCTTTAGTTTTCGTTTCATGACATACGACAATTTAGCACTCACACGATGTACATTTCTGGACATTTTTTTATTAGGTCTTATAAACAAATCGATGCCTCAGTGCTCTCTTATGCTAACTAGATAGGGAAACCAGCTAGCTTAGTACAAAAGAGCACAGAGGCATCGAAATGTAAATATTGAGTGTATCCCACTTACTCCGAAGGACAATGACATTAGGTGTTAGAGGGATGCACTCAATGTTTACATTTTCTTATACTGCCCACCATTGAAAAAACGGCTAATATCCACTTTTGGCAAAAACGAGATATTAGCACCAGGTGGTAGAGGATGTTCCAACGCATCTTCTGAACCTTGAATTTCACAGAAATAATGTTTAGACTTGGCTGCCGATGCGAAAAACCAAACGGCTAATATGCCACTCTTATGGGAAATTGCCTTGACGGAGATTTTGTGACAAACACTAAAACGCGTTTTTCTCGGAATACTTGATTTGGCATAATAGCCGAATTTTCAATTATGGGCAGTATAGAACCTAATAAAAAAAAGTCCAGATTTATAAATATAATTTAATTTTTTTCCATTTTTTTCTCTTCCATTTCAGACAATTGTGAATCGTCATTGAATGTCAATTAGTAAACATCTTCCAAAGGAGGTGTGACAAGTGACAGGTGTCAAAGTATATAGTTTAGTAGTAAACAGTGTTTAGTGAAAAATGCATCTGACTGCAAACAACTCGACAAGTGCCACCACAAACAATAGCAGCGGTGGTGGCACCACCACAAGCAACGGCCAAAACAACAACAACAGTAGTAGTAACAACAACAACACGAGTAGTAGTGGTAGTGGCAACAACAACAACAGTGGCAGCAGTAACAACAACAACAATGGGTCCGCGGCGGCGAATGGGGGAGAAAATGGTCCACCGTCGGCCGCCAGCATCCTGCAGGACACGTACACAAAGATGACGTCCGACATTCTGGCCGAACGGACGCTGGGCGATTTTCTCTCCGAGCATCCGGGCGAACTGATTCGAACCGGGAGTCCTCTGTTTGTTTGCACGGTGCTGCCACCGCACTGGCGATCGAATAAAACACTTCCGGTTGCGTTCAAGGTCGTCGCGCTCGGGGACGTCGGCGACGGGACGATGGTGACGGTGCGGGCGGGGAACGACGAGAACTACTGCGCGGAGCTGCGGAACTGCACCGCCGTCATGAAGAACCAGGTGGCCAAGTTTAACGATCTGCGGTTCGTGGGGCGCAGCGGACGAGGTAAGAGTAAGTGTGGAGCAAGGGGGGGGGGAGGGGAGGGGAGAGGAGCTGTCAATTTTCACTTGAAAAATACAAAAATAATTAAGTTAGAAAAAAAAATAAACGGTTTAAAGTATTTTTTTTTCTAGGTTTCTCGAATTTCGTTAAATTTTCCTAAATTTCTTGAATTTCTTGAATATTTTGAATTTCTTGAATTTCTTGACTTTCTTGAATTTCTCAAATTTCTTGAATTTCTTGAATTTTTTGAATTTCTTGAATTTCTTGAACTTCTTAAATTTCTTAAATTTCTTGAATTTCTTGAATTTCTTGAATTTCTTGAATTTCTTGAATTTCTTGAATTTCTTGAATTTCTTGAATTTCTTGAATTTCTTGAATTTCTTGAATTTCTTGAATTTCTTGAATTTCTTGAATTTCTTGAATTTTCTTAATTTTTTGAATTTCTTGAATTTCTTGAATTTCTTGAATTTCTTGAATTTCTTGAATTTCTTGAATTTCTTGAATTTCTTGAATTTCTTGAATTTCTTGAATTTCTTGAATTTCTTGAATTTCTTAAATTTCTTAAATTTCTTAAATTTCTTAAATTTCTTGAATTTCTTGAATTTCTTGAATTTTTTGAATTTCTTGAATTTCTTGAATTTCTTGAATTTCTTGAATTCCTTAAATTTCTTGAATTTCTTGAATTTCTTAAATTTCTTGAATTTCTTGAATTTCTTGAATTTCTTGAATTTCTTAAATTTCTTGAATTTCTTGACATTCTTGAATTTCTTGAATTTCTTGAATTTCTTGAATTTCTTGAATTTCTTGAATTTCTTGAATTTCTTGAATTTCTTGAATTTCTTGAATTTCTTGAATTTCTTGAATTTCTTGAATTTCTTGAATTTCTTGAATTTCTTGAATTTCTTAAATTTCTTGAATTTCTTAAATTTCTTGAATTTCTTGAATTTTTTGAATTTTTTGAATTTCTTGAATTTCTTGAATTTCTTGAATTTCTTGAATTTCTTGAATTTCTTGAATTTCTTAAATTTCTTGTTTTTCTTAAATTTCTTAAATTTCTTGAATTTCTTGAACTTCTTGAATTTCTTGAATTTCTTAAATTTCTTGAATTTCTTGAATTTCTTGAATTTCTTGAATTTCTTGAATTTCTTGAATTTCTTGAATTTCTTGAATTTCTTGAATTTCTTGAATTTCTTGAATTTCTTAATTTTCTTAAATTTCTTAAATTTCTTGAATTTCTTGAATTTCTTAAATTTTTAATGTGTGAAAGCTTAAAACTGATATAATTTAAATCTGTTTAATTTATTTTTTTTCTTAATACTATTTAAAATAATTAAAAATTGTTAAAAAAAATTTAAAAATTGTAAGAAATTGTTAATATTGTTAAAAAAAAATGTAAAAAATTGGGTTATTGTTTACCGCGCTAAAGCTTATTTTTCTGAGTACAATGACCCTTTGTACGACCACAAAGAGATTA
Source organism: Culex pipiens pallens (assembly GCF_016801865.2). Classification (NCBI taxonomy): domain Eukaryota; kingdom Metazoa; phylum Arthropoda; class Insecta; order Diptera; family Culicidae; genus Culex; species Culex pipiens. The sequence continues at coordinate 8,959,553 of NC_068937.1, forward strand.
AAATGGATATTTAAATCAATTTTGAAAAATTAACCTCTTGGTCCTTCTTGACAGAAAAGCTCCTATTTGACGGCTCGTTCCAAGGGGACCAAAGTTTAAAAAAAATGTAGTCTCGTAAAAAAAAAATGTTTGCATTAAAATGAAAAAAAAGTGATCAGAAATGGTTTTTAATCGTGTTTTTTACCGTTGTACACAAAAATTGACATAGGGCTTTAGTACCCAATTGTTTAAAATAAATTAAAATTGTTTAGAATTGTTTGAAACTGTTTAAAATTGGTACAAAGTGTTTAAAATTGCTTAAAATTGTTTAAAAATTTATCATTTTGTAACAATTTTAAATAATTTTAATCAATTTTAATTTATTTTAAACAATTTTTTACAATTTTTATTAATTTTTAACAAAAGTAACTATTTCTAACAATTTTCTATTTTTTTTAACAATTTTTAATAATTTTAAATAGTATTAAGCAATTTAAAAAAAATTGAATTTCTAGCAATTTTAAACAGTTTTTAACAATTTTAAACAATTTTAAACAATTTTAAACAATTTTAAACAATTTTAAACAATTTTGAACAATTTTAAACAATTTTAAACCTTTTTAATAAATTTTAAACAATTTTAAACAATTTTAAACAATTTTAAACAATTTTAAACAATTTTAAACAATTTTAAGCAATTTTAAACAATTTTAAACAATTTTAAACAATTTTAAACAATTTTAAACAGTTTTAAACAATTTTAAACAACTTTGAACAATTTTAAACAATTTTAAATAAATTTAAACAATTTTTAGCAATTTTTGGCAAACAATTTTAACCAATTTCGAACAGTTTTATACATTTCTAAACAATTTTAATTAATTTTAAACAATTTTTTGCAACTTTTATAAATTTTTAAGCAATTTTTATAAACTGTTAAAAATTGAAAAAAATGTTAAAATACTGTTATTTATTTTAAACTGTTAAAATAGCTAAAGATATTTAAAAATAGTTAAAAATAGTTAAAAATAGTCAAAAATAGTTAAAAATAGTTTAAAAAAAAAGTTAAAAATAGTTAAAAATAGTTAAAAATAGTTAAAAATAGTTAAAAATAGTTCAAATAGTTAAAAATAGTTTAAAAATAGTTAAAAATAGTTAAAAATAGTTAAACATAGTTTGAAATAGTTATTAGTAGTTAAAAATAGTTAAAAATAGTTAAAAATAGTTGAAAATAGTTGAAAATATTTGAAAATAGTTAAAAAAAAAGTTAAAAATAGTTGAAAATTGTAAAAAAAATTAAAAATTGTTAAACATTGTCAAAAATTGCTAAAAATTGTTAAAAATAGATAAAAATTGTCAATAACTGTTAAAACTATTAAAAACTGTTAAAAATCGTTAAAAATTGTAAAAAAAATTAAAAAACTGTTAAAAGTTGCCAAAAATTGTTAAAAATTGTAAAACAAATTGCAAAAAAATTGCAAAAAAATATTAAAAAAAATTGTGAAATACTTAAAAATAGTAAAAAATGTTAAAATTGAGAATATTGTCAAAAAACAGTTCAAAAATGTTAAAAAATTGTATAAAATTTCCAAAATTCAAGAAATTTGATTTTTTTATTTTATTTTCAAACTGTTTTTTTTTTACCATATCATGAATCAAACCAGTTTTCTTGCAGTCTGCCATATTTTGTCGACAAATTATTAAGAATTTTTCGAATGTTTTCGAAAAATATTCTACGAGCAGGTCATACATAAAATAAAAATTCATAAAATTTCGTGAAATTATACTGGATAAAATCGCCAAGTAAAATTCAACAAACCATCTTTAACGCTTCTCCTAATGCCCTAGACAACACCACAAGCCGTGCCGGCGGCCTTTTTTCCCACGATTCTCACCCTCAGTTCAAAACATTTCCCGACCTGCCCCAACCAAGAAACGTGCTAAAAGTCACCATCTACGGAAAGAAAGAAAAAAGAAATATCCCTCTCAATTTCCAAGAAAAGATGCTGGAAAACTCATTCCATCTCGCTTAGTCATTCAAGACGTATCCCGAGGAAAAACTGAGCAGTTTTTCCACCCTTGTCGCTTTTGCTTCGTTTCGCCGACGGCGAAAAAACTGGGCTTGATTTACTCGCAATCGCCAAGCTCTGTCGCCGTCTCGTTTTTTCCTGTTTGGGGGAAAATTCTTTTTCCTTTTTCTTCCAACTGGTGGGTTGACGACGTCTTTTTAAGAGAAGGACGATTTTTTTCCCGGAAAGAAAAGAAAAAGTGACGTGAATGCTGGAAAAGTCGGAAAAGCTTCAGCTTGACTCGGTTCTTCGAAATTATATCCCCTCCAACTAATAACAATAACTAATGCAATGAATTTATCGCCGAAATCACACTAATGCCACCGCAGAGCTGATTATTTCATTCGATTCGCAAATGCAAATTGCTCAAATTATGACGAGCGCGCTTTTCGATACACCCCAGGCCATGCAGGCAGGTGTCCGCAGACCCCGTAGAAACAACGCGTTTTCTGCATTATAAAATTGCCAAATCACCTGCTGGCGCTAATTTATGGTGTCTGCTGCCGGAGTTCACTGGAGCTTGCTGGAAATTAAAATAATTCATCGATTCCGGGCGGGGGACGACCTTTCATCCGTAAATTGGTCCAGCTCCTGAAAATACATACCAATTTTATCGCTAATGCATTGTTGTCTGGCCAACCGTGAAGATCTGGCAAGGGGGGGGGGGGTCCTCTGCAATAGTTGGGCTCAAAACGGACCCCTCAATCTTCCTCGTTCCCTTTCGAGCTTCTAATTGAGTTTCCATGAAAACTACGCGGCCAGCCCTCGCCAGGAAAGGCGAAAAAGTCCGCCACGGACAAAGAACGCACGTATGTGTGTGAAACAAAGGGGGGGGAGGTCCGTATAGATTCATCGATTGGTACCCCCCTCAAACCGGGGTTTCCAGCCGCCACCACCACCGGTAATGATAATGTAATCCCATGCCAGTGGTTTTGCAAATGTTGGCGCAAGCAGCGCTAGAGGAGAACAGGGAAGGTGTGCGCGTCCGTAGAGTACGAAACGCTGTTGTTCGTAGGGACGGAAATTAAAGGGCATTACGCGTGATGGAATGGTCGTCACGGGTTAGAGTGGTTTGGATGCGTGGAAGTTTGCGTAGTTTTAGGCGCTTGGAAACATGGAAAAGTGCAATTTGTTACGCCTGAATAAGACAATTTTGGACAAATGACAGTTGACAGACTTAACATTACAAAAAACTTACCTGGAATCGATAACTAAAGACTATTTCAATTTAGTTTTTCCTAAAGTTTAGATTTTAACGAGCTGTAACCTGAAGTCCGTATTTGAAGAGGAAAACTTTTCCTTTTTCTTCCAGTGTTTTGATTTTGATTTTTCCCAATAGCAAACAATTGACATAGATTTTTTATGGAAAAATCTTGAATTATTTTTACAATAATGTCTGAAAAAAAGCTTTGACACTATAGCAAAAATTGAATACAAAAATTGAGTTTAAACATTGTATGGAGACTTATTTGATTAAAAAACAATAATTTTGATAATTCAGAAAAATAAAAATACAAACGCTTACCGGCAATTTTCATCCCGGGCGGTTTATAGAGGAGTAGTTCTGTACGATTTCGCAAATCAGCTTTTCTTAGCAGCAAAGTTACATTTTATGATTAGGACTTTTTTGAACAAAATCAGGAACACGGAAAAAATTGGACTTTTCAACACTAAAAGTTTCATTCTCAAAAAACGTATTTTCGATTATTTTTTTAATGTTCTAGGGGACTAAAAGACATCGCTTGAGCCAGAGGTCATAATGCAAAGGCTGGTTCTAACGATATCAATTCCTGAAAAAAAAATTCGATAACGTTTTTTTTAATCATCTTAAAACATTATTTTTACAAACTAAATTAAAATAGCAATTGAAAAGTAATTTATAATTTTTTTTATAAAATGCATAGTTTTGAAGTTATAGTCTGTGTTTGATTGGAATTTTCGGATTTTTTTTTGTAATATTTAAGGATGGAAACAAAGCTTGAAAAACATGGTTTCAAAGGGCTGAGAAAATTTTCTAAAATTTACTCTCTGAAACATTTTTACAATTTACCAAACAATTTCACCCAAATAAAAAAAAACAAATTAAAAAAATTGCAAAATTGTGAAATTAAGAGAGCTACTCAGAACAACCTTGTAGTCCGTACTTGAAGCGTTATTTTTTCATTCTTTTCTCGTTTAAAAACATGTTTTCCCTTTCAAATTTTCATAAACATTGAATTCTTTAAATAAACTTTAAATAAATGAAAATTTTTAAAGACTAGAGCTTAAAGTAAAAAACATGTAGAGAATTTTCTTTTTATTCTTTGTTCCAATATTGCAAGAAATTTGAATACTTTTAGACGTAAAAATTCTAAAAACTACATTTATTACACCTAAAGGTAAGCAACACAGAAAAACTATACATACACAGTAAAAAATTGTGTAAATTTGGAAGGCTGAATATTAACTCTTTAATGATGTAATTTGACCTCGATTTTGACTGGAAAAATGGCATTACACCAGAAAAGAGGTAGAATTACATATTTTCGGTGGTTAAATTACACATTTTTGTAATAAGATGTAATATTACCATGATTTTTTTTACTGTGTAAAGTAAAGAAAAATTGGTAAAAAATAATTTGAGTATTTAAAGGGGGTTTTTTGTGCAGTTTCAGAAACCATGTTTCAGAATTTATATTTGTAGTAAATGTCAAAGCAATGCCAAATTTTTAAGACGGATTTTTTTCTAAATATGTGTCATTTTGTTATAAAAACTAGAATTTTTCATACTTTACTACTACTAGGATTTTTAATTATGCAATTTTCGTGATTAAAATACGCAACTTTTGGTACCCTAACATGTATAGGTCATCGCTGAAATTTTTAAGTAATTGCAGTTTTAGTGAAAAAAGTTGATTTTTTGCCGATTTCGTCATTTTTCAGTTTTTTCGCGTGGCACGTCGAAAAACTCAGTTTTTATTTTCAAAAAATCATATCTCGGAAACGTACGGTTCGACATCGCCAATTTTTCGTTATGTAATGTGAAATTTTCCGAGGAATCCGATAAAAATATTTTCAGACATAGGCTCTTTGGCCCAGACACGGCCCAAACGCCATTTTAAGTTTTCATACTACTTTTTCAAATGTTAAGCTAGATTTTTGAAACTTCTTACTATTTTTCTCAAATAGCCAAACTAATCACCTTTCTTTTGCGTTTAAGACAGCTAAAATCGGATGAAATGACGCGGAGATATGATTTTTTGAAAAAAGTGGTTTTTGCGAAAAATGACGAAAATTGCCATTTTTCGAACCACCCTTTCGAATCACCCTAATTGCCAAACAAAAAAATACGGGTCTAATTAGAAAAATGTTGAGCCCGATCGGAGAACTTTTTTTTCGGTTTAGGCTCTTTTCAAATGGAATTGCTGTATTTGAAGATTTGAAGATTTGAAGATTTGAAGATTTGAAGATTTGAAGATTTGAAGATTTGAAGATTTGAAGATTTGAAGATTGAATGACTTGAAGACAAAAAGGCATAGAGAATTGAAATTTTCAAAGATTTAATTATTTGGAAACAGGAAGATTTCAAATTTATAAGATTTGAAAAATAAAAGTTTGAATTGGAGAATTAAAATTGCGTGAATTATTTTTTTCAGAAATATTTTTCAAGGCTCTTTAAATATAATTGAAATATTTCTATTGTTTTCAGAAGACATATCTCTTCAATTCTGAAAGTTTTGCAGAATAATGAAATACAAGAGTTTTAAGAGCAATTGAGAGTAACTAAAATAAAAAGAATACTTTAAAATTGAACCAAAATTGGGAGATGGATTTTTAATTTAGCTAGAAAAAAATGTGTAGACTTTTCACATTTAAAGCATTTGATGTTTGTTATCTTTTGCGTCCAGAAGAATTAATTGTATTAATCTGTGTAGACTTTTCAAGCTAGAAAGACTTTTAGAATTAACGAGTTTTTTTTGGTTTTTGCAATTTTCAAAAACATAATTAATAAGACTGTGAAAAACTTCAAAATAATTGATATTTTTTTGGAAATCTCGTCGCTTGTGTAGACTTTTTTAGTTTTTGGAAAAATGAGGCTAAAGAGGTGATACAATTTTAAATTATAACTTGTGATGTAGGAATCTTATAACTAGATTTTTTTCCAAACATTGGAGACTTGGCATTTTGAAAGATTATTTGAGTTTGTGACATTTGAGAGTATTAATTATTTGAGCGTTTACAAATTTAATAGCATTTTCACTTAGTTAAATTTTCAAGAACATTTAAATACTTAAATTAAGACTTAAATATGTGTAGAGACATTCTATAACTTTTCATTTTTAACTTTTCTGGTATTGAAAATATTTTTGCAAACATAAATGTTTACAAATGCATAATTTCAACTTCTAAAACCAGCAAACCACCCTAAACGCCACTCCCCATTATACAAAGAGAGCCCACTCCTCCCAGCTGCTGCTCCGCACAAAATACATTAGTTTGATGGCTGGTGGGTGGGTTGCGATATCAAAAGCATTCGGGATCCAGCACGGGGCTTCAAAGCACATCAACCACGCGGTTTGTCAGGGGTCGGTTGTGTGCACGGGACGGTATAATGCACACGCCGGCGTGTGTACAGCCAATTGTGGGTTTTTCTAAACTAATCAATCATTACAACTAATGCGCTTTCGTGCATGATGGGAAAGGTTTTGGTGCAAAATGGGGCTGGGGATTTTAGTTGGACTCTAAGTGAAAATGTTTTTGGCAAGTTGGAGTGTTTAGCAGACCGCGAAATTGATGGCAATCATTGGACTAAGTGAATTAAATTGAAGCTTGAAATGAAGGATTACACAGAAATTTTACGAATTGGAAGGAAGAGTTCTAAACGCCTAAAAGTATACAATACTGAATAACTTGACAGAAACTTGACATTTGACAGGTGACAGACCTAAAACTAGATAAAAACTTACCTGAAATCTTCAACTAATCACTTTTTGACTTACCTTAATGAAAATACACTTCAGATTCTGCGAAATTTATGATTCACTGAAGTGCATCTTGAAATCCGTAATTGAAGCGTTTGATTTTTTATTTGAGAATACGATTTTGTGAGATATTCTTAAAAATGATGCGTCATTAACTAGGCGTATTCCAAAATTGAAAACTGTCATTTAATTCAATTAATTCGCACAAATCGTCGAGAAGCCCTGGAGAGCCGTCAATTTCGCTAATTTTCCCCAAACTACTGACCCTTCAATCGATGGCGGCGGTCAGTGGCCTGTGAGTTTAGAAAATCAACTAACCGCGCCGCCGGGTCGGGTTTCATTAACGTATAGTGGCCCCCGTTGAATTATTTTCAATCAGCGAAATTATTCCGTTTTTCGGGATGGCTTTTGAGCTGATTGGTACTTTTGGGGAGAGGGGACTAAGAGGGGTCATTCATATCAAGTAGCAACTTTGAATGTTTGGTCATGAATTTGAGTCAAGTTTAAACATTAAAATCGAGAAACAGCTCGTTTTGAAAATTGACAGTTGACAGACTCATTGATTTTTAACTTACCTGGTTTGTGGAACTTTTGCTGGAACATTCAAAACTTACCTTTTTTCACGTTACAACACATCAGTTTCTTCAAATCCTCAATTTACTTAAGTACAGGTTGAAGTCCGTATTAGAAGTGTCGAGATATTTTTTTCAAACAATTTGGCTGATTTCTTCGAAATGTTTACGCCCCACAATCGACCCCAAAAAGCTTAATTTTTCTCACAAACACATGCATAAAATCCCACTCACACACACTTGTACCTACGCCACCTGGTGTGGCGAGCGCAAATTGGCGCTCGGGCGCTGTGTGTGCGTGAAATTATTATTAATTGAATTGGCTTTCGTTTTATCCGGATTGTGAAAATAATTAATAAATTTTTCGCTCGAACTACAGCTAGCTAATGCTAGTTTTTAGGAGCGAGCGCGGTCAGTCAGACAATCAGTGTGGGGGAAGGGAGGGCAGACCAGTCAATGAATTCAAATTATAGTGTCTGACTGGGTATATATTTTGCTTGGCGTTGGGGGGATTTTAATGATTTGGTGGCTCGCTGAAATGACTGATTCATGCTGAGCCGCCGTTCGCCACAGTGGCATTTTAGCAAATGATACTAATTTTCTAATTTGACCCGTTATTGTGTTGCCACTGAGGACCTCCCCTGGCCGTATGAAAGTTGTGGCCTCCGCGGTCGTTTTTGATTGTTTCACGAAGCCGCTACTGGCGGTGACTTGGTTGTGTGACAGTGCATAAATGTGCGAACTGACAGTTTGTTTCAATGTCTGAAATGTGGAGTGCATGCTGGTTTTTGTTAATTGATTGGAATTCGAAAAAAACGCTATTGTATCTTTTTTGAAAAAAAAAAGTTTGTCTCTACTCCTTGAAAAAAAACGGACTGACTTAACTCCTCTTCACTTGACTTGAATAATCTTGACTTCACCTGACTTCACTTGACTTCACCTAACTTCACTCACTTGACTCCACTAGACTTCATTTGACTTCACTTAACTTCACTTGACTCCACTTGACTTCACTCACTTGACTCCACTAGACTTCACTTGACTCCACTAGACTCCACTAGACTTCACTAGACTTCACTTGACTTTACTTGACTCCACTTGACTCCACTAGACTTCACTTGACTTCACTTGACTTCACTTGACTTCACTTGACTTCACATGACTTCTCTTGACTTCACTTGACTTCACTTGACTTCACTTGACTTCACTTGACTTCGCTTGACTTCACTTGACTTCGCTTGACTTCACTTGACTTCACTTGACTTCACTTGACTCCACTTGACTTCACTTGACTTCACTTGATTTCACTTGACTTCACTTGACTTACCTTGACTTACCTTGACTTACCTTGACTTCACTTGACTTCACTTGACTTCACTTGACTTCACTTCACTTCACTTCACTTCACTTCACTTGACTTCACTTGACTTCACTTGACTTCGCTTGACTTCACTTGACTTCGCTTGACTTCACTTGACTTCACTTGACTTCACTTGACTCCACTTGACTTCACTTGACTTCACTTGATTTCACTTGACTTCACTTGACTTACCTTGACTTACCTTGACTTACCTTGACTTCACTTGACTTCACTTGACTTCACTTGACTTCACTTCACTTCACTTCACTTCACTTGACTTCACTTGATTTCACTTGACTTCACTTGACTTACCTTGACTTACCTTGACTTACCTTGACTTCACTTGACTTCACTTGACTTCACTTGACTTCACTTGACTTCACTTCACTTCACTTCACTTCACTTCACTTGACTTCACTTGACTTCACTTGACTTCACTTGACTTCGCTTGACTTCACTTGACTTCGCTTGACTTCACTTGACTTCACTTGACTTCACTTGAATTCACTTGACTTACCTTGACTTACCTTGACTTACCTTGACTTACCTTGACTTAACTTGACTTCGCGTCCTTACTTCAATAAGCTACATCTTGAAGTCCGTAATTGAAGAGTCAATTCTGCATCAAATCCATTTTGCTAAAGTACTTCTTGAAGTCCGTAACTGAGATGACGTTATTCAAAATTGCAAGAATTGTTATTAAATTTTTCCTTAAAATTTTTAGCTTCATTGAAATTGTTTATTTCAGTCCAACTTCCTCCGCATTTCTCTCGCTGCAAAAATAATTCCCAAGAAGCAATCTCGGCCGAAATTAAAAATAGCTCTCCACACCGCTCAATTTCCAAGTGATTTGAATTTCATCGCAAAACTTTCCTCAGCGTGATCCTTGTTGTTCTTTTCCCCGGAAGCTTCATTTTATGCCTTCAACGATGCACTCATCCTCCGAGGGAGAGAAAATCGCGACGCTTCTTCCGGAAGATGAGATTTTTATTAAAATTCCCCTGCGGTTTTTCCTCATCATCGTCCGTTGCATCTCGGGCACGAATTTGCTCGAGCTCAAAGGAAAAAGCATTTTAAAACTATCACGCCAATGTACACACAAAATTGAACGAGTTTAATTAAATTCATCGCTTGCCAGCGAAGCTGGAGAAGGGTCCACTCTTAATCGATCTTTCCAATCTAATTTTGTCTATTAATTTATCTTCGTTATCTTTACACATTGTGGGGTCCTTCGATCTTTTTTTACTCCATCCGAAAATACCCAGACGCTTCTCTAATTAATCGGCATCGGAATTTTATTAAATCGACCGATGTAAAATTTATTCGGAATCGTTCCAAAGTTTGTACTCCTTCTTTCTCACTCGCAAATTTGGTGGTGAAAAACTTTGCTACACTTTTTCCCTTTTTGCCACCTCCAACTTGGAATTGCAAATGAGTGTGTTTCTATTTTACAAACGATTTCACTCCTCACGTTTTGGGTTGGAAGATTCCGTAAAAAAGGTCGCTTTTTGCGACGTCCCCCCTCCTTTTCACACATGGTTTAAAATTAAAACAAAAAAACGAGATTTACTATACAAAATTATCCAGCTTCTTTGTTTCGAACCAACGCCATCGTCCTCATAACAAAAAAAAAGAGTGAGAGACGATTAATTTAATTTCTTTCCTTTATCACGGAGAGAGGAACAACTTTACCTTCGGTGACACTTTTTGAATAATTCGTTTCCAGACGAAGAGGGTTCACTACTCACATGTGTCGTTTATCAGATCAATCGGAAACGCTCTGCCAAGTGTGTGGAAAATGTGGCCCCGGCGGCACACGGTGAATAATTAATCTTCCATTCAGGATTAATGATTATTTGAAGGGGGCAAAGAAGATTTGAAACTGTTGTCTGAATATTTTTTGTCAAAATTTTAAATTTCGGCTTAGTAAAACTTTGAATGAATAGATATAATTTACAAATAACATAAATCAGCTTGAAAATCAATCCATAAATGAGAAACAGCTCATTTCACAGTTTGACAGTTGACAGGCTACACTAGAAAATGTACTTACCAAATCTAATTCAATCAGCATCACTACATAAAGCACTTTACAACACATTGATATCCTCATATTTGTGCTTTCTTAAGTACAACTTGAAGTCCGTAATTGAAGAGTCGACATGAAATTAAATTTTCAAATTTACTCTTTTTCACACTTCGTTCGCAGAAGTAGTTCTAAAATTTTACATTTTGATTAATTTCTACTTTTTTACCTTTTTACCTTTACAACAGTTTACATTCTTACCTTTTTACGTTTTTACCGTTTTTAACAGTTTTACAGTTTTTAACCGTTTTTACCGTTTTAACAGTTTTTATCCTTTTTTCCGTTTTTAACCGTTTTGACAGTTTGTACATTTTTTACCGTTTTAACTTTTTACCGTTTTTACCGTTTTAACAGTTTTAACAGTTTTTTCCGTTTTAACCTTTTTTTAAATTTTAACCTTTTAACCGTATTAAATTGTTTTTACCTTTTACCATTTAAACAGTTTTTACCGTTTATAACTTTTAACATTTTTTTCGTTTTCTACCATTTTTATTGATTAAACCGTTTTTAACGTTTTTACCGTTTCTACCGTTTAAATCGTTTTTACATTTTTACATTTTAACCTTTTAACCTTTTTACCTTTTTACCTTTTTACCTTTTTACCTTTTTCCCCTTTTTCCTTTTTACCTTTTTACCTTTTTACCTTTTTACCTTTTTACCTTTTTACCTTTTTATCTTTTTACCTTTTTACCTTTTTACCTTTTTACCTTTTTACCTTTTTACCTTTTTACCTTTTTACCTTTTTACCTTTTCACCTTTTTACCTTTTTACCTTTTTACCTTTTTACCTTTTTACCTTTTTACCTTTTTACCCTTTTACCTTTTTACCTTTTTCTGGTCTTTTTTGGTCTTTTTTGGTCTTTTTCTTGTATTTTTTTGTTCTTTTTCAGTCTTTTTTTTTCAGTCTTTTTCTGATCTTTTTAGGGTTTTTTGTTTTGGTTTTTTTTCTGGTCTTTTTTGGTCATTTTCTGGTCTTTTTCTGTTTTTTTCTGGTCTTTTCTGGTCTTTTTCTGGTCTTTTCCAGGTCTTTTTCAGGTATTTTTTCTGGTATTTTTCTGGTATTTTTCTGGTATTTTTCTGGTATTTTTTGGTTTTTTTTTCTGGTATTTTTTAGTCTTTTTCTGATCTTTTTCTGACTTTTTTCAAATATTGTTCTGGTCTTTTCTTGTCTTTTTCTGGTCTTTTTTAATTTTTCTGGTCTTTTTCTGGTTTTTTTGGTCTTTTTCTGGTCTTTTTCTAGTCTTTTTCTGGTCTTTTTCTGGTTATTTTCTGGTCTTTTCTGGTCTTTTTCTGGTCTTTTTCGGGTCTTTTTCTGGTTTATTTTGTGGTCTTTTTCTGATCTTGTTTTGGTCTTTTTCTGGTCCTTTTCTGTTTTTTTTTCTGGTCTTTTTCGGGTCTCTTTTTGTTTTATTTTGTGGTCTTTTTCTGATCTTGTTCTGGTCTTTTTCTGATCTGTTTTTTTATCTTTTTCTGGTCTTTTTCTGATCTTTTTCTGGTCATTTTCTGGTCTTTTTCTGGTCTTTTTCTAGTCTTTTTCTGGTCTTTTTCTTTTTTTTCTGTTTTTTGGCCTTTTTCTGATTTTTTTTGGTCTTTTTCTGGCCTTCTTCTAGTCTTTTTCTGGTTTTTTCTGGTCTTTTTCTGATCGTTTCTGGTCTTTTTCTGATCGTTTCTGGTCTTCTTCTGGTCTTTTTCTGATCTTTTTTGGTCTTTTTCTGGTCTTTTTCTGGTCTGTTTTCTGGTATTATTCCGGTCTTTTTCTGGTCATTTTCTGGTCTTTTTCTGGTCGTTTTTTGGTCTTTTTCTGATATTTTTCTGGTCTTTTTCTGGTCTTTTTCGGGTCTTTTTCTGGTTTATTTTGTGGTCTTTTTCTGATCTTGTTTTGGTCTTTTTCTGGTCCTTTTCTGTTTTTTTCCTGGTCTTTTTCGGGTCTCTTTTTGTTTTATTTTGTGGTTTTTTTCTGATCTTTTTCTGGTCATTTTCTGGTCTTTTTCTGGTCTTTTTCTAGTCGTTTTCTGGTCTTTTTCTTTTTTTCTGTTTTTTGGCCTTTTTCTGATTTTTTTTGGTCTTTTTCTGGCCTTCTTCTAGTCTTTTTCTGGTTTTTTCTGGTCTTTTTCTGATCGTTTCTGGTCTTTTTCTGATCGTTTCTGGTCTTCTTCTGGTCTTTTTCTGATCTTTTTTGGTCTTTTTCTGGTCTTTTTCTGGTCTGTTTTCTGGTATTATTCCGGTCTTTTTCTGGTCATTTTCTGGTCTTTTTCTGGTCGTTTTTTGGTCTTTTTCTGATATTTTTCTGGTCTTTTTCTGGTCTTTTTCGGGTCTTTTTCTGGTTTATTTTGTGGTCTTTTTCTGATCTTGTTTTGGTCTTTTTCTGGTCCTTTTCTGTTTTTTTCCTGGTCTTTTTCGGGTCTCTTTTTGTTTTATTTTGTGGTTTTTTTCTGATCTTTTTCTGGTCATTTTCTGGTCTTTTTCTGGTCTTTTTCTAGTCGTTTTCTGGTCTTTTTCTGGTTTTTTCTGTTTTTTTTTTTTGCATTTTTCTGATCTTTTTTGGTCTTTTTCTGGCCTTTTTCTAGTCTTTTTCTGGCCTTTTTCTGGTCTTTTTCTGGTCTTTTTCTGATCGTTTCTGGTCCTTTTCTGATCGTTTCTGGTCTTCTTCTGGTCTTTTTCTGATCTTTTTTGGTCTTATTCTGGTCTTTTTCTGATCTTTTTCCGGTCTTTGTACGGTCTTTTTATAGTCTTTTCTGTTCTTTTTCTGGTCATTTTCTGGTCTTTTCTGGTCTTTTTCTTGTCTTTTCTGGTAATTTTCTGTTTTTTTTCTGGTCTTTTTCTTGTCTTTTTCTATTCTTTTCTGGTCTTTGTCTGGTCTTTTTCAGTCCAAATCATTAAGCTTTTTAAAAAGATTTTAATCAAATTCAACAACCCATCAATAATTCCAACCTACATCGCCAAGCAAGTCGTCAAGTCCATTCGCAGTCACCGTTGTGACAAGTTGCCTAAAAACTAATTAACCTCGCGGGTCGCATCTTCCCCGACGGACTTCACAACGTTCGCTAATGTTCCGGCGAGCAACGGCAGAGAGCCCATCCGGATGTCAATAATAATAACGAGCCAACCGACAGGGCCCTGTCTCCGACACAGATTGCAATCCGCGGCGCCGTTGGTCAACATTTGCCTAAATCTTCGCAATTACCGCGACGACCGGGACCGGTCGATCCAACTCAACGATGCTGGTCTTCCCGGACGACGATTCCACAGGAGGCACGCGCTGTTTGTAAATTGAGCTCGCACGCGAAAATATCAATTTCAATCTTGTTTCGGCCACAATCCTAACCGGTGGCCACACACCACCAATCGCATTATGTGGACCTCGTACGACGACGACGGCGTCCCGGTTGGTCAACACGGACCGTGCATGGTCCCGGCACTAAATTAAGCACGGATATAATTTAAATCTCGGAAACAAGCGCGCGCACGCGACGTCGCACTCGCTCTCTGTCCAAACACACAACGCTCTTGTCCTGAAGAGTCGGCCCCTCCAACCGAGTTGACAGCTTGGCGCGCAATCTGTCCCGGGTTGTTGCTGCGGAACAACTTTTCACGACGGTCCTGAAGCTGCTGCATCTCGCAGAATCCATTTATAAAATATCCTTTTCGCGACTGGGACCAGACCCAGGACCACGTGTGAGTGCGTGCTGCAACTTGGTCAGTCCAAACCAAGTCCATATTCACCAATTCAGAGAACCAACCGCCACTCTGACCAAGCGATTGAGGTTAGTCAAGTGTGTGAGTGCGTGTGTGTGACGTGGATTGTGCGGAAATTGTCGCGCGTTTTAACGAGAGAGCATTCTCGTTGGACGTTTGAGAACACAATCAGTCTTGTGGGGAAAGGGTTGCCAGATTGTCTCATTTAACCCGCTTTTTCTCGCATGTTCTAGTTTCTGCTCTCACAACCTCAAGCTTGTGCAGGTGCACTGACAGCGGCTCTACGGCAACTATTTTAGTGGCCAGGCCTACTGCGTTAGATTAAAAGCAATGATAGATTGTGAAAACGGATATCATTAAATTATTGAAAAATCTGTATTGATTGATGCACTGTAACTCGCCCTTTTGACAACATGAAATCGTTCATTAATCATGAAATGATTATTTACATTTCCAGTCGCATTTTCCACCAATCTAGACTTTCGCACTATAAAATTGTTTTTTTTTTTATTTTAGATTTCCCAAACCAATTTGACAAGTCACAAAACTGCTATCGATAGCAATAATTCAGTGCGAAGTCCAAGTTAATGGGAATTGCGCAATATCTTGAGAACGGACTTTCTGATCAATTTAGTGTCTTCGGCAAAGTTGTAGGTATTGCATAAAACTTTTCAGAATAAAATAGTTGCACTCTAACACTATTTACCCATTTTTATTAATTGAACCTTTCTAATAAAAAAAAAATATTGCACAAAAAACATTTTTGAATTCTCATTTGTGCATATGTTGGCTAACAAAAAAGGCATCTTTTGAGCTTTGGCACAAATTAGTCAAAATTAATTTGTCAGAGTTGTAATTTTATCAAAAAAAAAATGATATTTTTAAAAACAACGAAAAAGTTGTTTGAAAATTTTCAAATCTACCATTACATTAGATACAGAGAATCCTCTTTTTACGCGGTGCGTTACGTTTTTCTAAATTATCGATTTCGCTGGAACGACGGAACATTTTTGCAATCTTTTAAAAGCAATTTGTAGGTTTTGTTCAGATCTACCAAACGCATTTTGAAGCTTGCAAAATTATTGTAACGCCACCGCGCACTATGGTACATTGGGTGGCCAAGTTTCAAAAAAGTGACCTTCTCCAAATATTTTTTGGTATTTTTTTCTCGAAAGTAAACATTCTAACTAAAAAAAATCCAAATTTTCAAAGCTCTAAGTTTGTTCATTACGGAGATACGCAAGCTGAAAGTCAAAAAATGGAGTAAAAAACTAGCGTTTTTCGTAAAAAAAGGCTGATTGTTTAATTTTAACATAGCTCAGCCATTTTAAATTTTTTATTAGGACAATTATACATCGTTGGAAAGGTAATGAGATAAGCTTTGAAACTATTAATAGATAAAATGTTGTTTCCAAACCAAAAACTGAAGTTTTCATTGAATAACTGAAGCATGTTTTTGACAAAACTTATTTTTTTGTGTTTGTTAATCGAGTACTTTTTTTGCTAACCGATGCTAAACATGAAACTAAGATCACTTGAAAGATTGGATCATAATCTAACATTGCTGAAATTTCCAGCCTGCGATTTTTTGCGTTTTCGGAGATATGCCATTTTGAACATTTACGTTTTATCAAAATTTGCTGCAATCTACATATGCGCCCGTTTGTTTCACTTGCTTTGCTACCCAGGGGTTGTGATGGATCGACATTTTTTCTGACAGTTGATTGAGTTCTTCTCTCATTTTCGCTACGTCTGCCTGACCTAGACATTCTGCTTTCGCTCAAACACACACGAATGAATGAGCGCCACACAAAGTCACTCAAATGCTCAATTGACTCTCTCCCGAAATTCAGGTCGACGGTTTTTGACCCCGGAACATATCCACATAGCTTCAGTGAGTATTGTAGACTACTTTTCTGATGAGTTGGGATGTCCTGGGTCATCCAAGGACTCACTGAAGTTAAGATCTGTGGGTCTACCGCCGTAACAAGCCAGAGGTCGATGGTTTTTGACCCCGGAACATATCCGCATAGCTTCAGTGAGTATTGTAGACTACTTTTCTGATGAGTTTGGATGTCCTGGGTCATCCAAGGACCCACTGGAGTTAAGATCTGTGGGTCTACCGCCGTAACAAGCCAGAGGTCGACGGTTTTTGACCCCAGAACATATCCGCATAGCTTCAGTGAGTATTGTAGACTACTTTTCTGATGAGTTGGGATGTCCTGGGTTATCCAAGGACTCACTGAAGTTAAGATCTGTGGGTCTACCGCTGTAACAAGCCAGAGGTCGACGGTTTTTTACCCCGGAACATACCCGCATAGCTCCAGTGAGTATGGTAGACTACTTTGCTGATGTGTTGGGCTGACTTGGGTCATCCAAGGACTCCTTGGAGTTAAGATCTGGTGGTCTATCATATCTCCAGAAGAGTCCTTGGATGACCCAGAACATCTCAACATATCAGCAAATTAGTCTACAATACTCACTGAAGCTATGCGGGTATGTTCCGGGGTAAAAAAAACTGTCGACCTCTGGCTTGTTAAGGTGGTAGACCCACAGATCTTAACTCCAGGGAGTCCTTAGATGACCCAGGACATCACAACTCATTCACATTATGTGCACCATTTTATCAAAAAATTGAAAGTGAGGATTTATTAAAAAGAAATTTAGATTTTTATCTTAAAAAGAATAATATTTGTCTTAAAAATTCTAGTTCCCAAAAGATGCCTCTTCGGGAAATTTCGATAATCTGTATTTGTACTTTTTCAAATTAGTTAAAAAAAGGTCTTATAACAACTATTGTTTTCTGAATGAAAAATAAAAACCGGTATAACTTTGCCGAAGACGCCAAATTAATTAGAAATTTCCTTCTCAAAATACAGATTTTCGATACCATTTTTGACAAAATTTGAAAGCACATCATATCCTCACGCAGCTTTTTTTTTTTAAATACAAATTAAAAAATCGAGTTAACTCGAATTTTAATATATTTAAAGTGTTTTTTGATAACGTCGTTTTAAACCGTTTTTGTCAAATAACATCAAATACGGATTAAAAAACATGGAAGGGCTTCCTTCACGAAACAGATATCGAAGATTAAACCTCGGATTTCCCATGGAGCAAAGTTTCGCACAAATCGAAGCGGCTCATAATTTTTCCGATTATGTGTGAGTGGCAGAAACTGATCCCAATATTTATGTCAACTGATATTAAACTCAACTGCGATTTTCAGAGTTTCAAAACTTGATAAATCTTTGATTAATAGAGGTATGAATTCATCACATGGTCATTTTTTAATTTATTAAATAATTAATTATTCTACTGCAAAATTTCCAAATTTGCATCTTGGCCGACTTTTACGATTGAAAAAAAAACATATTTAAACCATCGGCACAGCGGGAAAAATCGAGGCAAAAAACGGACTTAATTGATGCCGGTCAATTAGTACTTTCAACCGATACTTTTCTTATGTGAAAAAATCTGAAGAATCGATTGGTGATTGGTGAACCCGCGGAAATTTGTGTAAGGCCCGTTTAAGGTCACCGATTTACCCTGCTTTTTGCTGTTTTTTTAGGTTTAAATATGTTGCTGAAATGTTCAATGCTTTGACATATTTTTTTTCTTTTCTCTTCTATACTCCATCGAAAGTAGATTCAGGTACATTTTGCGGGTTATCATCAACACCAATCGATTCCTCGGAATTTTTCACATAAGAAGCGTCTTGTTTAAATGATCTAATTGACCGGCATCAATTAAGTCCGTTTTTACCTCGATTTCACAAATCAATTGCATAAGCTTTCTGTTTGCTATCTTGATTGCGCCAGAATGTATGCAAAAAGCCAACCAAGAATAAAGCTTTGTAAAAGATAGTTTCTAAATGTATCCGTAGGAGGACATTGGCCCAGGAAAATTTGAGGTTATTTCAAAATCAAACTTTTTGTGTGCCCATTTAAATTGTTGTTTGAAGAACATCACCAAACTAAGTAATGTTTAATAAAGATTTGACCAGGTTTTTTTTCAGTTTCAATATCATACTAAAAACTTGTTTCGGCTCAGATTTTTGACACTCAAAACAACATAAATTTGAAGAAATTATAGAAGAATTTCTAAAATGATGAGTACTAAGGTTTTTCAAGTTTTCAGTAAGAATAACGTTCGCAACCATTTCACTGTACTTTTTAACTTATCATGAATTCTGGAGATCTGGCAACCCTGTCAAAAGATATTGCCATTTCAATCGGAAGTCAAACTCTCTTAGACCAGATGTTTAATGAGTTGGTGAAGCAGCCTTAGCTTGACCTTAAAATTGTTACATTAAAACATGAAAAAAGTTCAGGCGATCTGGGAACACTGCCTGGTGCTATCAGTTCACTTGGAATAAAACTTCACAAAAGTGTGATATGGGCAGCAACTGAACCAATCCCAATTTTCCTACTTAGAACATCCGCAATTCTGGCACCACTGCCACCAACCAATCCAGCAGTCACTTCGGTTTCAGAAAGGTTATGCATTTAGTCTACCGCGAATGGCCTACCCGTGCCCGACAACGGTCAACGGTGGTGCTGCGGTGCATTCATCTCTATTTATGCCTTGGAAATTATGTCGTCGTGGTCGTGTGTCAAGTCCTGCCCGGATCTGGTTGACACATGGTGGGGAAACCACATCGGAGTCGGTCCGCAGGCTTTTTACGATTTATTCCTGAGAAGGTAGGAATCTGCCCCGACACGAATCCAATTAAGGCTTGATGCCGAAAATGGACAGCTTGATTGCTGCGGAAAGGGCAAACCCGTAAACACTCTAATTTAAGATTCCGAGTTTGCTCAATCGAACCGAAATCTCCAACCAGCCCCGAAAAACAAAGTGTCCGCGGTCAGTGCAATTAGCCGGTCCGGGAGAGTCTGCGGCGCGCGTTGCAATCCAATTTACGGTGCCGTCATCTGCAGTGTGCTCACAAAAATTGCAGCTCTACTCTGGGCTCTGGTCATGTCCTTTGGTCGGTGGGCACTTTGGACTACCCCGGAGCAGAGTGGAGTTCGGTATGGTGTGTTATCCTTTTAGCGCCGCCGGCGAAGGACGAACCGCGAGCTATAAATACTGATCCACTTATGTTTTTTGTTTGTTTTTGGGAAGGAGGCAATTTTCATTAAAATTTTATTGCCTTGGATTGGTTGGGATGTTTTTGTGGTTCTTTGACTTGGAAAATGCACTGCCTTAAAAGAGCTTAGGCTCACTGGCTAGTGCAACAGATTATTGTGGAAGGTTAAAGATCAATTGAAAAGAAGGGAGCCCATCCCCAAACTTAAAAAGACAGCCGAGCCTAACCCCAGGTCAATCTTGGAGTAGGTGAATATTCCAGCAAAATGCTGAGAAGTGTGCAATTCGGTCTTTAATAAAAAAAAAAAAAAAAAAAAAAAAAAAAAAAAAAAAAAAAAAAAGTGACTCTTCTTATAGGGACTTCAAACATTTGGTTCTACGTTGATTTTTAGAAGGGGTTTGTAGCAGGAAGGTTTCGATTACGGACTTCAAGATACAGCTAAATGACTTAATCTGAAACGATAGACAATAGTTTAATATAACAAGGTAAGTGTTCAGGTAAGTTCTTCAAGCTGTAGCTGAATACTCTGGTAAGTTTTTGGAACTTAGTTTAGTCTGTCAACTGTCAATGTGTAAATTCCAATTTGGGCAAGTTCTTGTCAACGTGTAAATCACACAGTGAGAAAGTTTCTCTTCAGTTATTTGTCAAATGAGCTGTTTCTCACAGCACTAAAAAATAGTCTTGAAATAATAGACAGAAAGCATCACCCACCAAGTTATTGTTTGAACCAAACACCAAATTTGTGTGCTAATCAGCAATTAGTCTACACTTCCAGTAAATAACCACAACTGAACAAAACACTGCGACATAGTACCTTCCCCCGTTAACCATGTGTCCCTACCCAAACCCCGGTTTTGATTTGAGGTTAAATATGGGTGAACCAAAAACACATATTTTGAGTATCCTTCCGCTAACCTCCAAAAATTTCCCTCAAACCAGAAAATCCTCCCTCGAGACAAAAAAAAATCCTCATAAACGCTCAACGCATGTGATGCCACGGGCTCGAACATTGCTCGATTTCCAGCACGACAGAGGCCATAAAACGCTTTCCCAGTTTTTTCATCGTCCGTTAAAAAAAACGAGAAACGAGGAAAAACACACATGTTTTAGCACCCCCTCCCCCCTCTCACGCCACGTGGACAATTTATGGTGTTGTTGATTTTTTCATGTGTCCAAACGAACGAGTTCACGAGTTCCGCCGCGGAATTAACGAGACAGGTGAATGTGTGTTTTGTTTACTAATAAATAGTAGAGGTGCGTGGGTGGGCGTTTGGCGTGGTGAGTGGGGGAAGGTGTATTTGGGGAGGGGAGGGCACTTTGACGTGGTGTGTCAAAACGTTTAGTGAATTTACTAACCTCGGTTTTGGTTTTGCGGGTTGGCGCTGAATTGTTTTTTCGGTTAGTTGTGTGTGCCGAGGAGTGTGGACAGGTTGGGAAGAAGCTAATAAATTTGCTTGTTGCATTTTTGGATAATTTCGTATGTGTTTTAAGTTTAATGAAAGATTTCAGTTTATTCAAAATAAGGCTGATTAACTAAAATTTGAAATTGTAATTTGGAAATAGGAAATAGGAAATAGGAAATTGGAAATTGGAAATTGGAAATTGGAAATTGGAAATTGGAAATTGGAAATTGGAAATTGGAAATTGGAAATTGGAAATTGGAAATTTGAAATTGGAAATTGGAAATTGGAAATGGGAAATGGGAAATGGGAAATGGGAAATGGGAAATGGGAAATGGGAAATGGGAAATGGGAAATTGGAAATAGGAAACAGGAAATTGGAAATAGGAAACAGGAATTAGGAAATATGAATTAGGAAATAGGAAATAAAAATTAGGAAATTGGAAAAAGTAAATAAGAAATAGGAAATATGAAATAGTAATTAGAAAATTCTTCAAATTACAGAAATATTTTTTGGGCATGTTAGTTTAAAAAATCTTAATTTTTCGTTATAAAAAAAATAGTTTAATTTGGCACAAATATTTTGAATTTGTTTTCTTACAACGACATAAAATTGACAGTAAACATCTCAAACAAAAGCACTCTGTCCGCATCGTTCCGCAAGCTAAACAAACCCCAAAACGGTGAACTCTGCAAACAGTGAAACTCAAAATCGGTGGCCCCCTTCTCTGTTTGTCAAAGTTCAGGCCGTGTCCAGAGCCGGGAACAGAGTGCTTTTGTGGCCGTTTTAATTCATCAAATCTCAAAAAGTGAAAATGGCAGCTCCGTCCAAAACCTTTCAATGTTCATTCCTAGCGCATCGTGTACCACCAAGTATTGCACTTACCTCCACTCACTCTCGTTCGCAGGCAAGAGTTTCACCCTGACCATCACGGTCTCGACCAGCCCGCCCCAGGTGGCCACCTACAACAAGGCCATCAAGGTGACCGTCGACGGACCCCGGGAACCCCGCTCCAAGACAAGTAAGTTGAAAGTCGCATTTTCTACCCAGGACTTGAATCCCCCCCCGTTCATTTTGTTGACGTATGAATTATAACACTTTAAAAAGGGCCAATTTCTCCTCCCAAAAACAAAAAAGGGAGCTGCTGTTGATTATTTAATTTAATTTCATATCCGGAACCCGGTGTGTCGGTGTTGAGTTGGAGTTGAATTTCAATTTCTGCAAATTTCCCTCGGGGGATGACCTCCCGGACCTTTGCCGAGGACCGGGTCTGACTGGACTGGAATCACGTTTCAAGTGCGAACAAGGATGTGATTCTTCGGGGTTTTGAATAATTAGACCCCTCGGAAAGTTTGGGATTTGACCTGTGGAGGGAGCGGTGCGGAAGGGTTGTGTTGGCTGCCAACAATTTAAGGATGGAGTGGCTTAGTTGAGTTTTAACTTGTTTGAGTTATTTGGTCTGAATTTTGGCATTTACCTTGCGGGAATTTATCCATTTCTTTGCCTTTTTCACATACTTTTTTGAAAGCAATTTTCTCAAACCAATCTACCCTCTTCATTAAAACATTGAAACCTTTATTATTCAAGAATTTTGAATAACAATGCATTAAATTTCAAAGGTAAATTCAATAATCTTAGCAATTCTTTACGTTTTCGTAAATCTACTTTCTTTTATTTTGATGAAACTTTGTCCATCGATTACTTAAGTCAAAATTATCCATTTTGCAAAATTGATTTCGGCATACAAATGATGGGGCTTTCAAAAGAAAATTGCTTTGCAAATTTTCGAAAATCTGTGACTTCAGAAGGGATTTTCTGATCGATTTGGTTTCATTGACAAAATTGTAGGTTATGATTAGGACTATTCTGAAAATAGGCGGACAAATTTTTTTTAAATGTTATCTATTTACCACAAAAAAAAATCAATTTTGACAAATGTTACCCCGATCGATTATTTTCATTTTTTTTAAATGTTTTAGTGGTAAAAAAGTGCCAACTTTTGAGTTTAGGGTATGAAGATAACTCAAGTTCAAATCTTTCTAAATCGATTAATTTAACCATATCCTGTTAAATTTCAATGACTTTACTAAGATTTTTTTTTTTTGATAATGTATCACTTTATTAGAGATTTTTGAAATATACCTAAATTTCACAAAATACCTTATTTTTCGAAAATACTTCAATTTTCTGAATTTGCAAACAAATCGATTGTCTAAATTTGCAAACAGTTCGATTATCCGAAGGTTTGCTTGTAATTTTTTTCGTGTTTTTCATTTTTTACTTTAAACATCAATTTCGAGTTCTGCGACCCCATTTTTGTCGAATCACCGCCAATTTGGCCGCCATCTTGGATTTAAAAACTCTAAATCACTTAGGAGTAGTTAAGGGGTTTAGGGGCATACTAAAACCCAACAATAAAAAATAAGAGAACAAAAAAAAATATTTTTTTTCGTGATTCGATTATACGAAGTGAAATTTCGCCGAAGCCTTAGGATAATCGAGTCTGGACTGTATACTCAATATTTTAAAATTTGCGATATGGGTATCAAACGAAACGAAATTTCGTATGCTTTTTAACTTCATATAAAATTTTGCTTCAATTGATACCCATATTGCATTTTTTTTGTAAATTTTAGTACTGTCAAAAAATACGGTATTTTATGAAAATGTTTGCATTAAAAAAACACTTATTATGTGAAAAATCATAACAAATTTTGCTTTGTTTTTTTGTGTTAATTTTTGTTTAAAAATGATCAAAAAAATTCGCTTCGTTTGACACCCATATTGCAAATTATTAAAATTTGAGACATATTTCTATTTTTTTTTTTCAGATTTCGATTTTAGATGGTTTTATGATCAGCAATGATTTTTTTTATCAAAATTTTAGTATTTGTTTCTAGCTATTTCTGTTTCTGCCAAGTTCAGTTTGAATCTGGATTTTGAAAATTTCTAAAAAAAATTTGACAGTAGAGAATATCTCGTTTCTCTTTAGTCTAAAATTGTGTGTACGGCTGATATTTGTTTGCAGATTCATACAATTCGATGCAAATATTTGATGATTAGTTAAGGGAATATTTTTGCAAAGAATCAATCAAGGATATTGAATTATTTACCGCAAAATTACAGAACAAAAATCTAATTAGCAACACAACTTTTTTGTCAATCGGTGAAGACAATTTATTTCTAAATTAAAAAAAAATGACCTAGGAACAGAACGTATCGTGTTCTTACTGGAATCATAAATGCAAATCAAAATTTTCATGAAATTTGAAATGTACTTTACAAAATTTTAAATAAGGATCAATTTTGAAAAAAAAATAACTGAGGAAAAGACTTTTTAAGGGACACAGATTAGCATTTTTTATTACGAAATGGACCTTTTTCGATTTTTTCAATTTTTGTAATTCTTAATCTGGCTTTCTGGGTGCCTTTAGACCGTTGCAAATATTTTTTGAAGGTTATGTCCCTCGGCTCTGACCATAGTTGGGAGGGGGGGCTAGGTTTCAACATTTCAACGCAAAATATCGAGGTATCGACGATTTTTTTTTTCGCGAAAACAAATACGTCGGACTGTGCATTGGTGTTTCATGAAAATTTAAAATGTTTTCAAAGGAGTTCAAACATGCTAAATATGATTATAAACGCAGGAAAATGCATTTTACCTGGTTTTCAGGTGATTTAACTTTAATTTTCATTAAAATTATGAAGTTTTTCGAAAAAATATTTTTCGGGCCGACTTCCAAGGGGGGCGACATAAACTTTGAAAAATATTTGAAACGGCCTTATTGAGCATAAAAAAGAAGCTTTTTTGCATCATCTATTTGTCCATATCGTTTTCCTTAAAGAACTTAGCCGAATTCCTTTCATAAATTGTATGTAAAAATTCAAAAATATGCCACAATAAAATAATTTCCAAAAATACACTAATTTTAGGTTTTTTAATTGTTTTGCTTCTGAGGACATAAAATGCTATCTTTTCAGAAAACTCTAGAATAGACAATTAATTTTTAACTAAGTTATGATTTTTTGAAAAAAAATTGATGATGATTCAAAAAAATCTAAAAAATAAAAAAATGGTCAAAAAATGTTTGATGTTTTTTTTTATTTTTTATGTAAAAAAAATGGAAAAAAAATCACTTAAGTGAAATTTTGGTAAAATTAACTGTTCTCAAGCCAGACACATCTTTGATATTTTGCTATACGTCATAGTTATTTTTTTATATTGTTTTAATAGTGCTAATTTTTTAAACAAAAAAAATAAAAGCTTAGAAAATTACAAACCATTTTTTTATTTTAAACATTGTTGATAAGGCCTTTTTTCTCCGTGTTGCTCAGAAGGAACTCGTTTTTTAATCACCGATATCTTAGATCCGATTTTCCCTTTTATAAAACGATAATCTTGTAAAAAAAAAGTTCAATAGAAAAGATTTTGAAATTTTGAAGTTTATTGAAGAATATCTTTTGTTTCCAAAGGGTTAAAATTACTTATTTTTGGCATTATCAAATATTTGGCTAGATTTTTAAATATATGAAATATTTTCCAAATATTTTCATCAGAAATATCGTCTAATTTTCCAAGAGAAGGGTTTGTTGCGTTAAGCAAAACGTCACAACTTACTAATTGTTTACCAAAATGGTCTTTGGTACAAGATAGAACGTAAGCAACGATTTGATTATAGGGAAAAATAGTATTTATTTTGAATATTCTATTGATTTCAAAAATGATCAATTCTATCACGTCCTTTGTTTTTTTAAGAAAGTTGATACAGTTTTTTTCCTTTTTCTTTGCAGGAATATTTTTAAATTGTTTTATGAAATCAATACAAAATTAACTTGAAGTTAACCCTCTACCACCCAATTTTTTTATTTTTCCCGTGTTTAGGAGGTCATTTTGAGCAACTTTTGTTGTTGTTTCCATTTTCTGTTATAAAATGGCACCATTATCATATAAATTGTGAAAAAATGCATCTGGGACACTAGAAAAATTACTGCATACTTCTTTTTACTTAAAATATAGGAAATGTTAGTTAAAAACACAGCCAAAGTTGACCCCTACAAAAATTTAATTTTTAAAAACATTGGCAAAGTGATATACATTAAGTAAAACTTCCAACCCATATTTTTTTTAATTTCAAGGGTTCTTCTTTCCAATGCTTTTTAAAGGTCAAAAATTGGTTGAAAAATTGATTGATTGATTTTTGGCGATTTTTTGAATCGAATCCTGTCTAAAGGCGGGGTAGGGGGTTAATATCTCCTCTTTATTAATTGGGCTCTTTAAAAATTATGAATCTTAGTGACAAAGATAGAAAAAATGCGAAGAATCAAAAATTTTTTGCGCGTATTAAAAAAAAACATTTTGCATAATTTTAACAGTAACATATCTTTAATCTTTGCTTTGATGATTTTGTGATGCATTTTGCGCCTAATTTGAAAATTGGGATTAAATTAAAATCTGAAAAAACTTTGTTTTTTATAATTCAAAATTAGTTAGGGCTGTGTGAGAAAGACTTTGAATTATGAGACAATTTAGTCGTGCATACTCAATGGTTAAACGCGACATTAAGGGACATATACTGTTAAAATTTTATTTATTTGCATCTAAATGGCACTCACTTGAAATTACTAAAATTCAACCAGCACATGCTCACTAATATTAATGTCTTCACCATTTCATCTGACAAATTTATCAAATTTCAAAACGCGCCACCATCCGTCGACAATATGTCTTTTCGCAAAACTCTCACCGAGTGAAAAATGCCCGTGTGTCACGGCACCATCCTTTAAAGCTGTCAGAAACACTATTCAACTCCTTTTCTCTAGAATTAGAGATGGAGAGACCGTGTGTGTGATAAATTAAAGTTGTTGAGCGCCACTGCAACCGTCGGGAAGTAGGTTTGGGGGAAAACCACACCGAGTGAGGGAAAAACTTTTTCTCGTTGTGTCTGTTGTCACGCGACAGCTGTGATGGTCACATGGGGAAAACTTTTCTTTTGGGGACAACCGTCTCCAGAATCATTTTGATTAAATTTTGCGAGCTTGACGTTTGCCGTGAATTGCAGCATTCGGAATTCTGCGCTGGAATCGATTTTGCGTGAATTTTTGCGCTGCACCGCCAGCTATTTAATTTGAGCCCGGAAAGGCAGCCAACCAATCACACACACACACAAATCGAATCATTCCTCGAATTATTTCGACGATCTGACCCATTCCAGACGCGTTGGCATTCCAATCGCCAGTCGACCAAATCAGTCTCACTAAACTCATTTCCATAACCGCAGAGCCGCCTCCCAGCGCGAGATGATCCTGTGATGGACGCTGTCCTTCACAACACCAGAATTTGACCGAAAACACGCCAAACTGACAAAACTGGACAGGCCGGGGACAACATTGTCCGTCTAAATCAGATTATCATTCACACTCGGTTGGTGACCCCCCTTTCAATGGTCATATCACATTCCACCATCGACCTATCGAAACAGGACCACATAATTTGGTCACACTTTGTCCGGCCGGGTCAAACCGACCTTCCCCTTAACCAATTGTCAAAATACCTATCATCACTCGCTCGCTCGCAGCAGCGCGATGGAATTCGTCATTTTAAATTGCACACGCCAATGGTGGTACTGTGTGCAAATTTCAATTTATCATCATCAACCGATGGGGTTGGAAAGGGGATCAACTATCAACTAACTATACCACACATACAGACAGTCAGACAGACAGATACCTCACTATGCAACTGCCCCTTAATCGCCACCACCACCGACGACTGACCAGTTTTCAGTTTCATTCTAATACCATTCATCATCGTCAGCTGCATCTACTGTTTCAATAACTAATGCAATTTATGTGAACCGTAAAATGGGGTGATTTTGATCGAAATATCTTCAAACTCAATATAAAAAAAATGCGTTTTCCTTGAAGATTGTAAGATGAAAGCGCCTAAAGTTATGCTCACTTCTCACACTCAAAATATAGTTTTTGCTAAATACTTTAATTTCTCAGAACAAAAAGATCAACAATTTTCCCACTTTGCGGTATTCACATCTGTTCCCCTTTCTTTCCCGTTTATTGTTCTAGGGCAACAGCAGCAGTTCCACTTTGCCTTTGGCCAGCGACCGTTCCACTTTCCGGCCGACCCGCTGTCCAGCTTCCGGATGCCACCGATAGGTGAGTAAAGTATAAACGACTACAAAAACTACCTTACTCTACTTTTTATTTTACAAGAAATTTAACGAAACTAGATAAATCATTAAAAAAATTATTATGTTACCAACAAAACTCTAAACTGTTTTATTAAAAAAAACTTTTTTTTTGAATATTTTTGTATTTTACACAAAATCTTCAACTTTCCACAAAAACTTCAATGAACTGAAAATCTCGCGATTTTAAACTTATCGTAATTTGATCTCCATATTGCATGCAGTTTATGGAAATTTTAGCATTTTCGAAAAAAAATTACGCCATTTTGTTAAAATTTAAGCATTTCACACATTTTGCTTCTTTTGAAATCCATATTGTAAATTTTGGATATTTGTGTATTTTCGAAATAATACGATATTTTGTGAAAATTTGCGAATTTAAAAAAAAACTCCAGCGAAACGGAAACTTTTACAAAATTTATCGTCATTTGATATCCTTATTGCAAATTATTAAATTTTGAGTGTTTTAGAAAAAATTCAGTATTTTGTGAAAATTTTAGTATTTTAAATGAAATCTTGGATGAAGTGCATATATGTTCTTAATTTGGCGTCGTTTGATATTTGGGTTGCAAATTATGAAAATTTTAGAGTTTTCGAAATTCCAGTGAACCGAAAATCTTAACAAAAATTATCGTCATTGTTGTAGCTTATGAAATATTTTGTGAAAAAATTGGTATTTTTCAACAAAAAAATCTAATGCAGTGAAAAACTGCGCTTAATTTTGCGTATTTTAATAACCATATGGCAAATTATGATAATTTCAGTAGTTTCGAAATAAAACGTTTTTTTGTGAAAAATAAAAATATTTGTTAATAACATTTCATGCAAAACATGAGATTTTCTCACAATGTGACGTAAACGACATATTTATAAGTACTGTTCTGTGCTCTTCTCGATATGAACAAATAAAGCTCTAATGGGTAATTTTTTTTGAAAAAATAAGTTTTTTTATAAATGAATTTGTTTCATTCGAATGTACATACATAAAAAATCACGTTCACAGCTTGGAGATATGAACTTTAATAAAATTAATTTTGATTTATGATTATTTGTCGTTTACGTCACATTGTGAGAAAATCTCATGTTTTTTCATGAAATGTTATTAACAAATATCGTTTTTGAGCGAGCAAAATAAAAATATCCAAAATATATGCCTTCCCGTTTGTAATCATAGTAGCCAATGTTTTATGCTAAAAACGCTTATATACCAAGAATTTTGAAAATTCGTCACTTTTTGTTCACTAAAATGCAAATATCTCGGCTTTGCGTGGACATAAATTGAATGTTAAAAAAAGCAAAATGATCTCCGTAAAATTTCCTATAAGCTGAATGCATTAGTTTTGGCTGCAAATTTTTTTGGCTCGTTTTGGGGAGTGATTTTTGAAATTTTTTGGCTAAAAAATACAATTTTTTCTCCCTAAAACGCCCTGCCATGCCCAAACACAAGCTTTTATGGACTATGTCTGTACAGGAATTTGTTCAGGGGACATTAAACTATAACTTGAAGCCCAAGGCGTCCAAATTTGAATGACTTTAACATGATTGTTACTCGCATTTCTGAAAAATACTCGAAAAATGCACGATATGGTAAATAACAAAACGATATTTTACATGGCAACATAGCCTTTGCATCATTTAATATTCATATTGCAAATTATGAAAATTAGAATATTTTCAATAAAAAACTATGTGAAATTTATTGAGGAATTAATAAAGTTAGCAATATTTAAAAAAAAATCGATTAAGTTCATCAAAAAGCTATCCGTGCAATTATTTTAATAAATTTAGCAACGAGAAACTAAACGAATATTTTTCGACAATAGTTTCCGAAATTGTACCTACAATTCTGAAGAATGTAATAAAGCTCTTTCAAAAAGACCAGTAAAAAGTTCTACTGAGATACAGTGCAGACTCGATTAACCGAAGTTTTGTCGGAAAATCAAATCACGAACAAAAAAAATATTTCGTATTTTTTTATTTTCTTGCTTTTATCATAAATTCGTATTCTGCGACCCTATTTTAATCCAATTTGAAACTAAAATAAAAAAATGCATTTTTTTCATTTCATTGCATTTCATTTATTTATTATTGATGTAAAGTAAGGAAATATCCTTTTAAATTACTACACTTTGTTGAGAACCAGAAAAGCATTTTTTCTAAAATATTAATTAAATTGTAAACTCCTGATCAGTGTAAACTAATGTCATTTTAATTCAATACTTGATCACAGCCATTTTGGCCGCCATTTTGGATTTGAAAATTCTAAATCGCTTTAGACCAATTGATACATTTTGCAATGATAAATGTAAAACTAAATATTACAACATTTTAAACGCTTCATTTCTCTGCATGTTTCGCAAGAATATAAATTATTCAAACATGAATGGAAGCTTTTAAATTAACATTTAGTTTTAACTTAATAAAACTCAGAATCAATAAAATTATTGCACTTTATATATATTTCTAACTAAAATAAAACCAATATTCTTATAGCACTACAATACTGTTTAAGTCTCTCTAAAGCTTAAGAATACAATTTGAAAACCGTCATGAATAGCGCATAAAGCTTGAAGCTTTTTATAATATTTAATAAATCTTTTTAAACCAAAAAATGCATTGTTATTCAAATACATCGCTGCAAACCTCTAAAAATTGAAAACTATACGGAAATTTGCTAGATTTTGAAAAAAAAGGCAAACAAACATCTGAAAATCTATGTCATACCAAAAATATCTCTGTGAATCAAAAATCAAACTAAAACTCTTAAAAATATCGTTGAACCTTTTAAATTCAGGAGTTCTAAATATTAAAAAACAATTTCTACAAATCTAGAATTTTTTTAAAACTTTTTAAAACTCTATATCACAACTCAAATCAATTCTTCCAAGCAATAATACAAAATAATTTAAAGCTCTAAAAAAATAAATGGATAACCCAACTAAACAACATCTTGAATAAAATAAAAGTCTAAAAAGCTGTCAAACTCTGAACAAATTTCTTCAAATCCAGAACTTAAAAGATACTGGTAACTTGTTAAAGAAACACTTACAAAATCATTACAACTCCTTATAAATTTTCCCACTCTGTAGAAAATTTACCCTTTTAAAAAAAATAGTGTCATAAATTCATTTGAGGATTTAATAAAAACCAATGCATTCTTATTTCTACAGCTTCAGACTTGTTTCAATTATCTAGAAAAAAAAAATCGTAAATTCTACTTTTGCAAAAAATACCAGAAAATTTACAAATTTGTAAATCACTTTCCATATCCTTTCCAAATTAAAAATAAAGCTTTTTCTAGAAAATTGAACGATATTCTTTAAAAATAATTTTTAAATGCGGCAAAAATTTTAACGTTTTCAAATTTTACATCTCTTAGCTTTTGAAGACTGTTGTAACCCTACACATCTCAAAAAACCTATTAAAAGCTCAAAACATTGAAAACATTTGAATAAATATTTAACATTGTACATATATTTGCAATTCAGACATTGCAAAATTCTACTATAAACATGTATAAAATTGTACAAAAATATTCTTAAGCATGTAAGTTTGCAGAAAAAGACAACAAAAAGAAAGGTACTTTGATTTAAACACCAGGTTTTTTCCTGCTTTTCCCGTGCTTCCATTTTTTCAAATCTTCTTAAACCAATTTTGATCTATCATCCATTTTTGTCACATTCCTACATGACAACCTTCAACCAAACCATCTAGCATCGCAAAACAAAAACTCTGTCAGCTGCCATGTAATTCCGAAATAGGCCTCCGCCCGCAATAGTGACACTAATTAATTGAGTCAGCGTGGTGTAAAACAATCACCAAAACACAAGCGCACTATCAAAGGCCCCCCCAGTTTGGCCGTCAGAAACGAGCGTCCACTCGCGGCCACAAAATAAAAATCACAACACTCTGGTGGGGCAGTTGCCTAAATTGAAAACTACCCCCACCCAACCTCCCCTCCGGAACTCCGGAACACGACTAGTTTCGCGTGTAGTCTCGATATTTATGATATTTCATGTGGTTTTTTGTTGTGATTTCAACATGCTGCCCACACTGCTGCTGCTACTCGTTGGTCGCGCTTTGTTCATAATAACTTGGAACGAAAAAAACATGCCAAAGGGATGTGTTCAGTTAGTGCCACCACCACCATCAACCCTGCTTCGAAAAAGCGCGAGCCTTTGCTTTTAATATGAACCGCAACTGCCCTCGGCACTGCACCGTACATTGCAGCTGACCATCAGATTGCTGAGCTTTGGTTTTGGAGGTGGGTGGGAATCTGACGCTGTAACACTGCATAAACTCGTTCGATCGAACCGCGAGAGTTACTTTTCGCAATTTTTGAAGAAAATTGATGTAATCTAATGATTTTGAGTTTTGACCACCAGATGGCAGTGCTCAACTTCGTCCAACTTGCATGCAAGCCACCAATAAAAAAAATGCCACCAGATGTCACCACCCAAAAACCCCCGTGTTCACCCTACTAGCTGAATTACTCCGCCTAGTTTTTGTGTGTGTGTGCGCGCACTATCGCTTCACGATTGACCCCGCAAACTCGCGCGGTCCCGATTCCTACGGCCAGACACCGAAAAGAGTGGTTCCCGGCCCGGCCACGGCTTGTCGGTCGCGATAAATGGTTCCAAAACAGTATCCGTATTTGACCACCAGCCCACATCGTCAACTAACCCGGATAGTCCGCGCTGGTCGCTGGCTGGTGTTCAGGAACGAGGCCACTCTGGCCAGCAGCACGGTGGCATTAAAATGTTATTTCGCAAAAACAACCAACGCTTGTTTGCAGTAAATTTTTAATTTAGCACCACTTGTGTTCGCGCGGGTTGATTATTGGTTGCACAAAATGCACAACATTGGCCTGTTTGAAGGGGGAGTGTGTGTGTATGTGTGAGGTTGAAAGTGGTTGTGTTTGTGAGGAAATTGGCAACCAAATTCAGATGAAGCAGTTTTAAATGTGATTTACATGCTTAACCAAACTCCTTTATTTTGCTTCAAATTGCAATTCTAACCCTTTACTACATATCATTCTCAATTTAATTCTAACGCCAACTTCAACTTAAAATTGTGACTCTTACTCAACTCTATCTCGTACTCTAACTCTAATAAACGATTACGCAAACGCTATCGCTAACTCTAAATCAAACTCTAACTCTAACTCTAACTCTAACCCTAACGCTAACTTCAACTTTGACTATAAATCTAATGCTCTGCAAAATAAAATTAAAACAGTTTTTAAACATCTAAATTTTTCATAAATAACAATAGGTATTTGCAAAGATCTCTAAAACTAATAAAGTAAAATAAGTCCCTACAATAAACCTGAAAAAAAATTATCTGTTTAACAAATAATACCGATGACGTAAATGGCAATAATCGAAACTATTTAAAAAATAAACTAGAATATTTTTTTTAATGGAAATATTTAAACACATATATTCTCAGTAATACATTTTAAGAAATCGTAAAAATCTATCGATGAAGATTTTCTCAGAAAAACAATGTTTATTTACATTACATAAAATGCTAAAAAAACATTTTTATTGTAAATCGTCCATTTTTTAAAACATTCATATTTTCATAATTCAATCTATCCAATAAAACAAAGTGAAATTTAAGAGCGAGTTTTTCACCGATGTGAAACAGGTCGTATCGAGGTGCTCCGATTTGGATGAAACTTTCAGGGTTTGTTTGTCTATACATGAGATGAACTCATGCCAAATATGAGCCCTCTACGACAAAGGGAAGTGGGGTAAAACGGGCATTGAAGTTTGAGGTCCAAAAAACATGAAAAATGTTAAAATTGCTCGCATTTCCGTAAAACTTCATCAATTCCAACTCTCTTAGATGCATTCGAAAGGTATTTTAAAGCCCTTCAAAATGTGCTATAGACATCCAGGATTGGTTTGACTTTTTCTCATAGCTTTTGCAAATTACTGTTAAAAATGGATTTTTTTAAAACCTTAATAACTTTTTGCAACAGCCTCCAACACCCATACTCCCATAGGTCAAAAGTTAGGGAATTTCATGGACTATAAGCCTACGGTATTAACTTTTTGGCCAATCGCAGTTTTTCTCATAGTTTTACGATTTTTCTAGAACAAACATTTTACAACGTTAGTTTTTGAAATGCGAGCAATTTTAAGATTTTTCATGTTTTTTGGACCTCAAACTTCAATGCCCGTTTTACCCCTTTTCCCTTTGTCGTAGAGGGCTCATATTTGGCATGAGTTCATCTCATGTATAGACAAACAAACCCTGAAAGTTTCATCCAAATCGGAGCACCTCGATACGACCTCTAGAACAAACCGAGCAGAATCTACAAATACTGCCTCTTAAATGAATTTCCGTTATCAAATAGATTTCGGTGTAGAATACTCGATTGATCCAAAAAGTTTACTTTTTTCAGAATTTGCACGAAATAACATAAAATGTATATGAATTTAACGATATTCCGTACAGAAAAAAATTAAGGAAATGTTTCATCTGGAATTGGTGACAGATTTTGTGTTAAAAAAGTTACATCAGGAACTTTCGTCAGATTCTATTGAATTTCTCTTTTTTGTTTAAAAAAGTTTAACCAACTTAATTTTCAACCTTCAAAATTTCAACTTATACAGAATTCTATACATTTTAAATGCTTGAGTAATAAAATTATAATTTTCAAGATTCCCACTGTTGATTCCGAACAAAGTATTTATATTTAATTTCAATAAATTATAGTCCCATTTGAGTACTTTTTAAAGAATACCATAATTGTTTCAAAATGTAATATGGTATGATTTTTTACTTTGTGAGCGTACAAGACTTAAAAACTCGAAATGCCATTAAAAATATTTTTGAAAGAAAAAACTTTATTTCAATGAATACGCATTTTTTTATAATCAACAATGTAAGTGTGAAACTAAATAAAATTTTGAAATGATTTTCGTAAAATTAGATTTTTTTGTGTTAAATTGTATTTTTCGCATAAACTTAAATTATAGAGGTGGGCAAAAAAGAGCGAGCCGCTCAAAGAGCCGATTCACAAAAAAGAGCGAACGAACCATGGATAACAAAAAAAGAGCCGCGGTTCTTTTTGAAGCTCTGGTCTTTTGGAAGATCCGTTCCAAGATGGAATCATTTTTAAACTTTTGTCTATTTAAAAATTTATAAATATAATTAATTTAATTTTAATCCCTCCATTGAGGATTGAAAACGTAATTTTAATTTTTCAATGCTTATAAATTATGTCAAATTTGTCAGAACTATGTACACGGTGGACTTTTTGATGAATTTAAATTACTACAATAGTGAATGAATTTCTAACAAAATAAAAAAAAAAACTTTTCGTTGCATAACTGATCGGAAGATACATTATAGAATTACTGGAGTACAAATTTGAGTAATTCAAAATGCTTCACTTGGAAAAAAATTTGCCCAAAAGCTACAAAATAACCATATCCTAACTCTTCTTGCCCGATTTTACTTTGGCATTTATATCCGGGTAATTCTCCGCCAACTCACACAGCAGTTGCCCCGACCCCTCTTCGATTTGCGTGAAACTTTGTCCTAAGGGGTAACTTTTGTCCCTGATCACGAATCCGAGGTCCATTTTTTGATATCTCGTGACGGAGGGGCGGTACGACCCCTTCCATTTTTGAACATGCGAAAAAAGAGGTGTTTTTCAATAATTTGCAGCCTGAAACGGTGATGAAATAGAAATTTGGTGTCAAAGGGACTTTTATGTAAAATTAGACGCCCAATTTGATGGCGTACTCAGAATTCCGAAAAAAACGTAGTTTTCATCGAAAAAAAACACTAAAAAAGTTTTGAAAATTCTCCAATTTTCCGTTACTCGACTGTAAAAAATTTTGGAACATGTCATTTTATGAGAAATTTAATGTACTTTTCGAATCTATATTGTCCCAGAAGGGTCATTTTTTCATTTAGAACAAAAATTTTCATTATAAAATTTCGTGTTTTTTTCTAACTTTGCAGGGTTATTTTTTAGAGTGTAACAATGTTCTACAAAGTTATAACGCAAACAATTACAAAAATTTTTATATATAGACATAAGGAGTTTGCTTATAAACATCACGAGTTATCGCGATTTTACGAAAAAAAAGTTTTGAAAAAGTTGGTCGTCATCGATCATGGCCGTTTATGGTCACCCGCGACAGACACGGACGATGAAACAAAGAGAAACGCAAAAAGTAACTTTTTCTAAACATTTTTTCGTAAAATCGCGATAACTCGTGATGTTTATAAG
The DNA here is from genome assembly GCF_016801865.2 of Culex pipiens pallens. Lineage (NCBI taxonomy): Eukaryota > Metazoa > Arthropoda > Insecta > Diptera > Culicidae > Culex > Culex pipiens. Next base: position 8,996,227 of record NC_068937.1, read on the forward strand.
CAAACCCCTTATGTCTATATATCAATTTTTTTGTAATTGTCTGCGTTATAACTTTGTAGAACATTGTTACACTCTAAAAATAACCCTGCAAAGTTAGAAAAAACACGAAATTAAAAAAAAATTGTTCTAAATGAAAAAATGACCCTTCTGGATCAATGTAGATTCAAAAAGTACATTAAATTTCCCATAAAATGACATGTTCCAAAAAAAATTTACAGTCAAGTAACGGAAAATGGGAGAGTTTTTAAAACTTTTTTAGTGTTTTTTTCGATGAAAACTTCGATGAAAATTCCGAGTAGGCCATCAAATCGGGCGTCTAATTTTATATAAAAGTCCCTTTGACACCAAATTTATATCTCATCAACCTCGGATTCGTAATCAGGGACAAAAGTTACCCCTTAAGACCAAGTTTCACGCAAATCGAAGGGGGGTCGGGGCAACTTTTCCCGATTTCGTGTGAGTTGGTAGAGAATTACCCATCCTTTTTATTAAATAAAAATGTAGAAAAGAGTTCACAGTACATTTTTTCATGATAAAATTTTATTAATTTTAGCAGAAATAAACGCAGTTTTGTAAAATTGATAGCATTCTCTATAAAAACTCTAGATTTAAGTTTGGGTACTTTCCCCATCCACTTATTCGATCGTTTAGATCTATGATTTTAAAGCGAATCTTCTCGTTTTTAGCTTTTTTTTAATAATGTCTAATAAAGTCTAAGAAAAACATCAAAAATCGCACCATTTTTTAAATAGTCTTTTCAGCAATTTTTTTTAAAAAGAGCGGAAGAGCCGTTCAAAAGAGCGGCTCATTTTTAAGAACGAGCGAAAATGAGCGGCTCCTAAAAAGAGCGGTTTTGCCCACCTCTATTAAATTATCATCTTTTTGTATTTGAGAGAACATGACATGACAGAGAACATTAACATGAAAGAATTTCTCTGCAAAATGAGCCTATTTTCAAAATCTTTTTTTTTATTATTTATTCCGGTTGAAAATTTTTATGATCTAGTCCAACATTTTTAAATGTCAAAAATATGTGTTCCCTTTCAAAAAGCTTTTTATTGAAAAGTGCAGATAATTTAACAAAATTTTATTCATCTGTTGTTAGGTGAATAAAAAACCTAAAAATAGCTGTAACTTGAAAACGGAACGCTATCAAAATTTCATCATGGTAATTTTTTATTGCAAATTAAATTTTGTTTAGACTTTTTTAGATTTTTAAAAATGCAAAATCATTTTTTTCCGAATAAAGATATTTTGTCCTTTCCAAAACTATATTAAAAGCTGGCATTATATGTCCCCAAACACAACGAAAATTATATAATTTTGTGTTGACATTTCGTTAAATTTTTTAGATTTGTTTTTTTTTTTAATTATTTCGCGTATTTATTTTCTTCGGTGTAGTCTTCATTCCTACCTACAATTTTGCCGAAAACACTAAATCGATAAAAAAAATTCTTCAAAACATACATATTTTTGAATGTTTACATACCATTTTTGTAAATAATAGCGACAACCTGATGATGCCAGATGTCTTCTTTGGCCATACGGAAAACACCGAAAAGCACCCACAATGCAAAAAAATCGGCTGGCTGAAATCGCAGAGAATTTCTTATGAATTTGTTGATGTTTGTTGTTTTTTTGTTGTTATTTAAAAAAAAAACCTAAATGATTTATGACTTTTAAAATCGGTAAACCAAAACATTAATTTTTCAAATAAATACTCAAGTTACAAAGATTTTAGCAAACTTTTTATTTAAGTGTAAAAAAAACAAATTACATGAGATGTAATATGTAATACAGTCGACTCTCTGGTTGTCAATATCCAAGGGACCGTCGAGGAAGAGAATCATCAGTTTACAGAACGATGCAAAATGAAGACTCGATTGAAAATATTTTTTCTTGATACCACGCTATGGGAGAGAATCATGGTCCATCAAAGAAAAACAAACTAATGTCAAACACCCTTCAAAGCTACGTTTCGCCAAGAAAAATGTCTATGCAAGCCATGAGAAAGTGAAATTATTGACAACCGGATGAGATTTTTAAAGCAAACAGAATCCAAGGGACCGTCGAGGAAGAGATCCTTCAAGCAAGGGAAGTATGCAGATTGAAGGGACTGAAGAATTTATCGATCGATGGAGAATTAATGATATCGAGAAGATCGACAGCCAGAGAGTCGACTGTATAAGAATTTAGTTTTTTTTTATGAATTTCATAGCGAGTATTTTAAGAGTACAACATTTTGTTACAAATTATATTTTTTATATTCTGTAAACATTGAACTATCCACAATTTACAATGTGTGCAGCAAAAAAAAAGCTTAATTTTGTTAGTTTTTTTTATCTGTTAGTTAAATATAAACCATTTTGTAAACTTGCTTCATATAATATCTGATCTGATTAAATAATCTTAATTCATAATAAGAGCTGACTAAAACATTACTTGAATTATCGCCGCACCACTCTTCAAAATAATAACAAAAACTTCACAACATTCCAACAAGCTATACTGACCAGACCAGCAAGCTTTGCTCGATCAGAAATGCCTTTCAAACGGACGTCGAACCCCATTCTCCGAAAATTCCACGCAGAATTGAGTTTACCGTTGATCCTTGAACAAGGGGAAAAAACACTGTACACACGTTTTTAAAAAAGAACCGCTCAGCTTGAATTATTCGTATCACCTACGTCAATAAAACCAGCAAAACGAGACCAGAACTTGAACCTACAAAAAAACATCAACTTTTCAGCCCTTTTCGAGACCAAACCTGAAAGTCACCCCAAAAGTGATACCAGGACAACGTGGCACTAAAAAAAGCGCTCCAACCTCCGCAGAATTTGATTTATCGTGACTAGCCGCTATTGACATTCTTCTTGGCGCGGCTTCCGGGCGGTACAACACAAGTGGTGGTGGTCGGTCCCCCCCCCCCAAACCACCATGGAGTAATACACGCCGCCGCCGCGGCTAAATGGTCAACCTCGAGTGTGGTGCGAGTTTGGTGGCCGGCTTTTAATCCGCAATGTCGTTTGGATCAATTGTCGATCCAGCGTTGGTCGGACCAGAGCAATGCCGAGGGATGTTGTTTGTCCACGGGATTCATCTACTGCACCACACCGGGATGGATGGATGTAATCAAGTGGGTTTATGGATTTTTTTTTGTGTGGAGGTTGCAAAAAAGGTGCATTCTGGGATAGACTGGTGAAGCTGTGAATCATGAAGGTGGTGATGATGCACGAAGCGAGCAGTGATTGGAGGTTTGGAATAATCAACTGGATTACGGAGGAGTCTATTTGAGAGGGGTTAACTTGATGGAGTTGTGAAAAAAGCCTGAATTTATGCAACCTACGAGTTGTTAGTAGGATGTTGACAGATGACAATTGACAGTTTGACAGATGTTAGTAACTTAAGACTAGTTGTACTTACCAGAATTCTAATCAACACTCACTCACTTGTACTTACCTGAAATGCGCAGTTTCTTGAGATACGACGTGACCTACCTTCAACTTGAAGTCCGTAATTGAAGTGCAACCCCTCTCTTCCTTCCAGACATGTCCCAGTTCGGTCTGGGCACGGCCAACTCGCACTGGAGCTACAGCTCGACGGGACCGTACTCGCCGTATCTGACGTCCTGCACGACCCCGACCGCGGCTCAGTTCAACAATCCGGCGCTCGGCTTCACCTGCTCCAGCGGCGAGCAGAACGCCGGTCAGGACTTTACCACCGGAGGAACGGGCCGGGATTGCGTGCCGAGTAAGTAGATTGAAGCTTTTTTTGGGGACTTCCGGGTTGATTGAGAGCCTTTTTCGCAACTCAGTGCTTCCGGACTCGACGGCCGCCGACCTGGACCAGCACCTGAGCAGTCTGGTGGGAACGCAGCAGACGGCACAGATGACGCATCCCAGTTTGATGACTGGAACCGGGAACGGGGGTAGCGGAACTCCGGGAAGTGCCGGAACCAACGGCGGAGTGACCTCGCAGGCCAACACCATCACCACGACCAACGGAAGCAACGGGTTGCTAGTTCCACGCTACCAGAGCAACTCCAGCACCAACGAGTACGCCCTCCACACCAGCCAAAGCGGTCCCCGGAGTTTGAGCGACTCCTCCCAAGCGGAATCCCCCGTCCAGGAAGACCTCCTCTCGTCCAACACGCCCAACCTGGGCGCCGGCGCCAACCAGAACTTCTCCAGCTTGGTCGTCAACCAGAGCCAGTCCAACTACGGCTCCGGCGGCGGCAGCTGCAACGGATCGCTCTACCCGGTCCTCCCGGCCTCTCTCCTCTATTCCCAACTCTACACGGCGGCCAACCAGACGCACGGTTTCCACAACCACCACCTCCAGAACAGCCACACCGCTACCGGCCAGAACGCCTCCATGCACGCCGGCGAACTCCAAAGTGTCATGGACCACCTCACCTCGTCCACGGTCGTCGCCAACGGTGGCCGCGGAACGGGCGCCGGCGGCGGCCAAATGATGAGCAATAACCCGCACACGGACCTGTCCCTGATCGGAAACTGCGGCGCCATGGCACGCGGAGCGCTGGACGAACCCGGCGCGAGGGCGCTCGCGGCCGGCCGGGGTGGCGTTCCGCCCCAGGGCGGCCAGGTCCAGACCGAGAACGGGAACTCCGTGTGGCGACCGTACTGAGGAAAGCTTCAACCGTAGGGCTAAGGTGCGACACACACACTCTCTGGCAGGTGGGGACGCGACATTTTCTTTCTTTTTGACAGTTGTTTTGCAGCAGGTTGTTGATTTTTGGTTTAGCGGCACGTTTCGATTTGTTGGCAGCGGTACGCTGCGTTTGACAGCTGATCGTTGATTTTTTACCCAATCAAAGTTTCTGTAAATAGAGCCAATTTTTTTCGTTACTTCTCGATTCAAACCACTGACAAAGATCGCATTCGAACCCACGGTTGATGTTCACGTAAAAAAAGATAAGCAAAACTAAAAACTTACTAAACTAGATGTCAAACTCTGCTTAGAAGTTGAACTTTTACACTGAAAAAATGTATACCTTTGTAAAAAAACACACAAGTCAATGTGAAAGAAACAGAGAAAATTGTTCCAGCCAAATTAACACTAAACAACTCTTACTTATAAGCGTACTGTAGTTACCAATTGATGATGACGATAGCGGAAGGTAGTAGCTGTTATTAACTTTTATTGCTAGTGCGTAAGTCCAACCAAAGAAGACAAAAACAAAAACCCAGTCAAATCGTGTAGCCAAAATGTAGATCGAAGAACGTACTCGTAAAGCAAACAAACTCCCCCAACAAAAAAATCTCGATGTGGAATTCTTCTTTCTCGAAAATGCGCGTAGTGTTATGATAAATGTAAAGTTATACCAAAACAAAAATAACAAAAAAAAAACGAAGCAAGGAGGGTGAAAATTAGAGTAGTAGATAAATACCTGTGAAGAGTTCGATCTGGTCAAAGTGTTACCACTCGTGTAGGCGAGGAGGAAAATGTGCAATGAAGAAAAGAAGAAGAAAAAAAGCCCCGGTGTTGTAGTAGGAAAATGATAATTTCTACTTTCTGTATAAATAAAAAAAGATCGGAACCCCAAAGAAAATTGAGGAATAAATAAATGCTGAAAATAAATTGATTTGTGTTTGTTTTATGTTAAGTTTTGTTCTAGAGTTTGAAGGTAAGTTTATTAATGTTAATCTCTTTTTGAATCATGAACTTAAAAATGATAAGGGAGCGTTCTTTAAATACGTTACGTTGTTGGGTTGGAGGGGGTGGGTCGAAGGCAGTGTAACGCTTCATACGATTTTTTTTTTTAAATATGTATAGACATTTTGTTACGACGGGCTACAAATGTCTAAATTTTTGCATTACGTAATAAAATAACGCTCCCTTACATTCATGTGATGCAGGTATGTTGATAACAACTTATTGTAGATAAAATAGATAGCTGGAATGTTTAGCACGTTCTAACGGTTGTTGGAGAATGTATGTCAAAAGGTCGGAAGGCATAAGGTCGAATGGACAAAAGGTCGAATACCAAAAGGTCGAATAGACAAATGGTCAAATGGACAAAAGGCCGAAAGTGGACAAAAGTTCGAATGGACACAAAGTCGAATATTAAAAAAATTTACAAAAAACGGTTGATGTGATAAATACAGCTATATTTTTGAAGTCAATTATTTCAAAGATCCAATGTGACCATGATGGATACACAGTAAAAAATAATGTAAATTTGGAAGCTGTAATTTTGGAAGGTTGAATATTACCTCTTTTATGTTGTAAATTTACCTCAATTTAGACTGAAAAATTGACATTACATCAGAAAATAGGTAAAATTACACATTTCCAGAGGTAAAATTACACCTTTTTTTTGACATAAAAGATGTACCCCTTCCCAGTTGTAATATTACCATGATTTTTTTTTCTGTGTAGATTGGAAAAGGATAGCAAACTTGCAATTAAGAAAGAAACTTTTTCAAATTTCGGAACTGTTTTTGTTTGAAGATTGGTAAAGGCTCTAAAATATTCCAATCATTTTTATTTCACAAAAACTGAATAAAAAGTTCAGCAGGCGATTTTTTTAGGAGCAGCTCTAGTTTGAAAGAATGAAAAAAACTCACAAAAATATTTTGACAATCAAGTTTAGATTTTTTTTAAGAATAATAAGCTTCCAAAATATTTTAGAAGTCGATTTTATTTCAAATATCTGCTGACGTTTGAAAGAATTGAAAAACTCACAATAATATTACAACTAACACAGTAGGTTGTTTTTGGAAAATAAATGGAGAAGTCGCTTTTTTAGGAATTGCTCTTGTTTGAAAGAATGGGATAACTATTATTTTTTAAGGAATGAGAAACTTATCAAAATATGATTAGAAGTTATTCTGTTTATTTATAAATAAATTATTGAAAAAAATGACCACTTAATAGAAGATGGAAAAACTCACAGAAAAATCTCGGATTTTTTTTTTGTAAGAATGTGAATATTTTAGAAGTTTATACAGCAATTCCCCACAAATCAGCATGATTCGGAAAAAAATGTTCTGCGATCGGGCTCGAAATGTTTCTGGGGTTTCTCGGCCGAAATAATTAGACCCGTATTTTTTTGTTTGGCCGATAGGGTGACCTACGCCGTGTTAGGGTGGTCCAAAAAATGACCATTTTCATCGATTTTCGCAAAAACCTTTTTTTTTTTAAAAAAAATCATATCTCCGCACAATTTCATTCGATTTTAGCTGTCCTAGACGCAAAAGAAAGGTGATTAGTTTGGCTATTTGGGAAAAATAGTAAGAAGTTTAAAAAATCTAGCTTAATATTTGAAAAGGTCGTATGAAAAATTAAAATGCTGTTTTGAAGGTCTCAGGACCATAGAGCCTATGTCTGAAAATGTCGGATCGGATTCCTCGGAAAATTTCACATAATATATCAAAAAATGGTGAAGTTATGTTTTCACTACTCTGAGATACGATTTTTTTAAAATAAAAACTGGGTTTTTCGACGCGCCACGCGCAAAAATGGAAATATGACGAAAACGGGTAAAATCGACTTTTTTCACTAAAACTGCGATAACTTGAAAATTTCTGCGATGACCTACACATGAAGACATAACTTCACCATTTTTTGATAAATTATGTGAAATTTTCCGAGGAATCCTATAAAAACATTTTCAGACATAGGCTTTTTGGTCCCGAGAACTTCAAATCAGCATTTTAAGAATTCATACGACATTTTCAGTTATTTAGCTAGATTTTTGAAACTTCTGCCTATTTTTCCCAAATAGCCAAACAAATAACCTTTCTTTTGCGTCTAGGACAGCTAAAATCGGATGAAATGGCGCGGAGATATGATTTTTTGAATAAAGTGGTTTTTGCGAAAATCGACGAAAATTGTCATTTTTTGGACCACCCTAAAACGGCGTAGGTCACCCTAACGGCCAAACAAAAAAACACGGGTCTAATTATTTCGGCCAAGAAACCCCTAGAAAAATTTCGAGCCCGATCGGAGAACTTTTTTTGCGAATCATGCGGTTTTCATGGGGAATTGCTGTATAATTATATTTATTTGTTTCAATTTTTAACATTCGACCTTTTGCCTTTTTGATTTTTTGTTCATTCGACCTTTTGGCATTCGACCTTATGTAAATTTTGGCTGATTTGAGCGTTACGTACTTTATGGATGAAGCCAAATTATGTTTTTTGCAACTTTTTGACAAAATTCAAAAATAACATCAATTATACATTATGTCATTGATAGTTTTTTTTTTGCATTTTTCATTTTGATCAAACTTTGTGAGTTTTTTTTATGAAAAAAAAAATCAATTTGCATTTTTTTTAAATGTGGTCGTAAATCATATGTTTTTGAGTTATTTTTAAATGGAAGGGTTGATTAGAAAATTTCAAATATTTTTTTTTATTCAAGGGATTCGCGAACATTTCACATTTTTTGACATCGAATAACACAAAAAGTAGCATTTGTAAGGTTAAACAAACCTAATTAGGTTATTTTGCGCAATCCAATTATTTGAATAAAAAGTTAAATAAAACAAATATTGTAATTTTTGATGGAGTGAATTTTTTTTCTGAAAAGTCCTAGCAATACCTACAATTTTGCTGAAGACGTCAAATCGATCATTTAATTCCGTTCTCTAGATACTTATTGTTTAATATTTTTAAAACCTTTTCGTATGGACGGTTCCCACAATTGTATAAAGATTTTGATGGATTAACAAGAAAGACTAAATAAATTATCTGGTTATAGAAAAAGGTACGCACAAAGCGATGAAAATTAATGATAAATATAGCAACAAAATTTAAAAAAAATGGGTCATTCTTGAGAGAATTGCTCATGATATGACATTTTAACTGAATTTGCACAACACAAAATTTCAATGTCAAGCCTTATTTCCAAAATGTTGGAACACGTGTGAGCAATTCCAGCTCAAAACAGGATTTTTAAAGATACTTTTTTGTCAACCCTCTCTGATTTCAAGGAAACTTTGTAGACATGTTATTCTACGCTTATGTAAGATATTTTTGTGTATATGAAGCCAGTATCACTCGATAATGACATTTGAGAAGGGCGTAAGTGTTTTAAATATTTTTGTGTTTCGTAATTCAAATTTTTCATCGTATCAAAAAGTGGTCAAAGACGAACTTGTAGGAAATTTTATGGGCTTTCCGAAAAATACACTGAAAAAAAAACACGCCACTTTTATGAGATTTTCAAGTCTAAAGTCAAATTTGAGGGGGAGCCCACGATTTTTTTTCGTTCAAAATTTTAGTGGAAATAGCCTAAGATGTTACAAAAAGACTCACGAAAAATGCAGGATGGAGCAACTCGCCTAAAAATAATACAAAAATCATTTACTGAAACTGGTTTTTTGAAAAGTGCTCTAAACGTCAAAATTATGAAAAACCAAATACGGGAATCGATTCTCCAGACAATTTTACATAAAAGTCTCCATATTGACCACTGTCCTAAGTCTAATCCTCGTGAATTTGATTAAGGCAGTATACCCCCCGGGAATTTCCGGACAAATATTTCTAGAGTTTTTTTTATTAGGTCCTATAAACATATGAAAGACAATAGTTTATTGGTCCTTTTCAAAAAAAAATCTGGATTTGATTGGAGGGAGCTACATGGGGTAGATAAATTTGCATTGGACTATGATTGTAAAACGACTATCACAAGGTTTGAGTTTGTACCTTAAAGCTCTTTTATTTATTTTATAGATATTTTATTTATTTTATTGAAAACATAAGAAAATGAAATACTTTGAGAATATATTTTGTTTTTTTTTTTTAATTTGAGCAAAACTCATTTTTTTCCGTGACCCAAAAATTTTAAATTGTAGAAATTCAATCATAAGAATTTAATTAAATCACCCAAGTAACGAAAAAATCAGGAGCTCTACTAGAGCTTTTCAAGATAGCTACAGCATAACAGCTTGGACCGCGGTAGGCTAAAACTCTCTTCAATTATACGAAAAAAAAATCAATTCTCGAAATCGTGAATTAATTACACGGATGCGAGAACCACGGAGGAATATATTCACGTTTTTAAGTGCAAATGCACCATACTCATGAAGAAATTCCTTCGTGGTTCTCGCATCCGTGAAATTAATTCACGATTACGAGAATTGATTTTTTTCTGTGTAGTTACTCTTCCAAACAAGATGGTTATGGATTTGGGATCGCAAACAGGGCTGGTAAAAATATTTATTGGAAAATTCTAATTTTGAATGGAACATCCTCTACCACCTGGAGCAATAAACTCATTTTTTCCAAAAGTGGCTTCTTCAATGATGGGAAGAAATATCTAAAACAAAAAGTTGAAAACAACTTCCCTCTGTTAATTTTTCGAGAAAGATAGTGAAAAATTGTGAAAGTGTCGTTGGAAAAGGTTGTTTATCATAATAATCTTAGTACGTTCATATTATTTTTTTTTCATATTTATTTACTAACATATTAGCTTTGAAATTTGTAAATCCAACCTCATTGAATGTTTGAATATTATTTATTTTAACAAACATTCACGTAACAATGTCATCACAAATTTCCACCATTCCAAAACGGCAATAGTTGCAATTTCCTCCCACTTTATAATGAACTATTACTCCACCTTTTATCCTCATCATCATCATCACCATTCCAGGAAATGTGCAAATGCGTATGACAAAAGGTGTGAAATTGCCGCTACAATTGCCACCATGTCGCGCACTCGTGTGTATGTGTGTTTGTGCGTACGTGTGCATGTCCCCGCCCGCGCCCCCTCACGAAAATCAATAATGAATGAGCACGATTTGATTGTTTTGTCTCGAGTGTCACACACGTGTGTGTGTGCGTGCATGACGTGCAACATATAATGATTTGAAATATTTCTCGTGCACACACACACACACACGTACACACAATTACGCGAGCGCATTTTCCGAGCAGCTCTAGTAATTATAACGATGATATTTAATTAAAATCGGAAATTAAACCGTGCACCAAGCAGGAGCAGCACCACTGCCGTGTAAGTGGCAGCCCTTCACCTGTGTGCACGTGTGTGTGTGTGTGTCGGTTTGTATGTGTGACAAGAAGTGTGAACCACTCTTCTGCAGCAGAGGCAGCGCGAATTATGCTCGGAATGTCTGGCGCAAATCATCACACCTGTGCGGTAGAAACGAGCCTGAAACTCTGATCGAAGAATGCGCCTGAAGTTAGGCAAATTAGCCAACTGCTGGGCCGTAACTGGGTTTCTCTGGCAAGAGATACCGAAGGAGTTGGCACGGAAAGTATCCAAAAATCTATGTTTCCCAACTGATTTTGTTTTTGGCAAATATATTAAAAATCAAACTGCATATCTTCGGGGGTTAACTGAAATTAAAAAGTCTTTTAAAAAAAATCACAATTTTGATTTCACTCAGTGCATCCTGCACCATCATTAGAATCGTCCTCATCGAATCGGCCTCACCAATTCCGCGCTCAGCCAACGAGGTCTTCTCTCAATAGGGAAAACTCGGCGAATTTTCTAATTAACTTGCGAACGAGTTGAATCGGAAAATTCGCTCGCTCTCCGGCCGGAACGAAGCGGCTGGTAGAATCTGCACACACGCGTGGGCTTTTCCCAGCCCAGCCCAGCCCAGCAGTAACTCTGGGGAAAACTCGCACGGAACGCTTCTGAACGATGGATCATAGACAAAAAGACGTCGAAAGGTCAAATGGTGAAAAGCATAAGTCCTTTTTTTCTCGTGTTAAAAAATAAATAAATTTCTTTTTTCATTTTTTATTCAAAGAGAAGATAACTTTTAAATTTCTAAACATTCACACGATTTCTCGGGTTGGCTTGCAAATTCATACATGAGCAGTTATCTACGGAATCGGTCTTTTTTCTTTAATTTTAAGTTTTGTATTTTTCAATCCGGCTGAAACTTTTTTGGTGCCTTCGGTATGCCCAAAGAAGCCATTTTGCATCATTAGTTTGTCCATATAATTTTCCATACAAATTTGGCAGCTGTCCATACAAAAATGATACGTGAAAATCCAAAAATCTGTATCTTTTGAAGGAAATTTTTGATCGATTTGGTGTCTTCGGCAAAGTTGTATGTATGGATATGGACTACACTGGAAAAAATGATACACGGTAAAATAAATTTGGTGATTTTAAATTTAACTTTTTTCACTAAAACTAGATTTGCAAAAAAACACTATTTTTTTTTTTTTATATGTAATATGTTATGATATGCAAACATTCAATATTACGCCCATTTTAAATGTTAGTCTTGATTTAATTTCATTTAATTTTTGAAAATATTGTATTCGAAAAGATCAGAAAATTTTACGAATGTTTCATGTTTTAACATTGTAAATCGGACCATTAGTTGCTGAGATATCGACATTAGAAAATGGTGTGTTGTTTGGGTGGGACTTAGAAAACACCATTTTCCTGTTTTTAAACCTTTGCATGGCAATATCTCAGCAACTATGGGTCGTATCAACAAAGTTCAAGAAAGCAAAATATAGAGAATTTTCTCAGCTTTCCAATAATATGTTTTTCAAAGGTGGGCAAACATGGGCACTAATTGAAAAAAATGAAAAACTGCGACTATTTTCAAAAAAGTAACCCAAAAATGGTTATAACTTGAAAACGGTGCACTTTATCAAAAATTCACTATAGCACTTTTTGATTGCAAATTCGATTTTAAATCGAAAAATGAAGTTGAAAAATTTTTGCGACCAATATTCGATTTTTTGAAAAATCTGTATTGATTTCAAAAGATTTTTTGCCCATTCTGGAAATTTCTGAAAAGTTGGCATTTGATGTCCTCTAAAACGTATCAAAAAATAAAAAAAAATCAAAAATAGTGTTTTTTTGCAAATCAAGTTTTAGTGACAAAAAGTTAAATAAAAAATCACCAAAATTTTTTTTACCGTGTATCATTTTTTTCAGTGTAGTCCATATCCATACCTACAACTTTGCCGAAGACACCAAATCGATCAAAAAATTTTTTCAAAAGATACAGATTTTTGAATTTTCACATATCATTTTTGTATGGACAGCTGCCAAATTTGTATGGGAAATTATGTGGACAAACTAATGATGCAAAATGGCTTCTTTGGGCATACCGAAGACACCAAAAAAGTTTCAGCCGGATTAAAAAATACAGAAAAAATTGAATGACCGAAATCTCAGAGAATTGCTCAGCTACATTATTTTATTAATAAAGTAAAAATGCTGGTATTTGAAATTGAACGAAAAAATAATCGATTTTGATTGGAATAAACTTAAAAAACTACTTAACTAAATTATTCATACTAAATACTAACTTGGTTGTCGTTGATAATGGCCGTTCATCGGTTTTCGATTATAAATACGTTTTTTTCGGAATTTCGAGCATTCCATCAAATCGGGCGTCCAATTTTACATATAAGTCCCTTCTACAAAAAATTTCCATCTCATCAACATTTCAAGCTGCAAATTATTGAAAAACATGTTTTTTTCGCATGTTCAAAGTTTCACGCAAATCGAAGAGGGCCGGGGCAACTGCTTTTTGAATTGGTGGAGAATGACTCATTTAGTATTTAGTATTTAGTATTTAGTATTTAGTATTTAGTATTTAGTATTTAATATTTAGTATTTAGTATTTAGTATTTAGTATTTAGTATTTAGTATTTAGTATTTAGTATTTAGTATTTAGTATTTAGTATTTAGTATTTAGTATTTAGTATTTAGTATTTAGTATTTAGTATTTAGTATTTAGTATTTAGTATTTAGTATTTAGTATTTAGTATTTAGTAATTAGTATTTAGTATTTAGTATTTAGTATTTAGTATTTAGTATTTAGTATTTAGTATTTAGTATTTAGTATTTAGTATTTAGTATTTAGTATTTAGTATTTAGTATTTAGTATTTAGTATTTAGTATTTAGTATTTAGTATTTAGTATTCAGTATTTAGTATTTAGTATTTAGTATTTAGTATTGAGAGTTACGGAAATTGCTTTCCGCATAATTGATCGACGCCACCAACATAGTCAGCACAGCCGACAACAGTAACCCAAACTGCGAACAAAGCTAAACTTCGTTTACCTCGCCGCGATTAAAGCAAGTAACTCGATTAATGCTCAGTAAGCAAAATCTTAGTACCTCGTGTGTGAGGCTCTGGGGGACTTTTCGATTACAATAAAATCAGAACGTTTTGGACAGTCAAACACAACGCGTTGGCGTTATTTATTTCGAAACATCTCCCCTTCTACAATTGACGTTTTATAACTTTAGTATTTAGTATTCAGTATTCAGTATTATTTTTTCTGTGAAATTTAACCTAAAATTGAACTAATTTTTTTTGCCGCACTTTTTTTTTATTGGATAAGGCTTTCTAGGCCGAGTGAAAAAAATATAATTCAACCCAGAATTTACGAACTTCTCGTCACAGTGTCCTGATGTAAACAATGATCGAGCTCGAGCTGTCACAGCCCTGTGAAGTATTTTGGCTGACATATCGGGCGGTCAGTCAAAAAAACCAGCTAGAAGACGCCTGACAAAAAACTTTTGCTAGAAAGAGATAGGAAATCTGATGCAAACAAACGCTCAGCTGCCATGTAAACATACTTTGAATGTGTTATTTCTGACCAGAAAGCCTTATAGTGTAAATGTCAATCATTAGTTAACAAAAAAAATATTACGGTAACGTATGTTGAATTTTAGCTTGTTTTCGAAATATTTTATCAAGTTCAAAATTATTATCACAGCAGGAAAATTTATAGTCGGTTGTTAAATTTTGTTCGCACTTAAATTTGAAATAAATTTAATGCAACTTGTTTGTGGAAATAATTGTGAAATCAGGTCAACTATATCAGTTTGCTTAAATGAAAAATTCTTATCGTGGGTTAAAATGATTTTCCTTTTCAAATATTCATGTGTTATTTGTCTGTGCGTCCAAAGGGCTCTGCCTCTGCGTCGGATGATATACGTTTTAATTTATAATGATTCAACCTCGCCTGTACCCTCGCCTACACGTGGAAAGCGACCGGAACACACGCCATACGCACACTTACGCGGGTCGCGTTACACACACATAGTACGCTTACACGCTTATCGGGGAATGGAAGCCGTTACGATGGCGAAGGGAAATGCGCGCATGGAGTGGTGAATGTGTTTATTAGAAAATGATTGATGATTTTAATTAGTTGGTACGTGAGCTTCCGGTTGGGACCTACACCAGAATCACTTTAAACAAAACTGAGAGTTGATAGATTGTTTAAATATTTTTAGAATAAAAAGTTTTTTTTTGCATCTTTTGACAAAACATAAAGTTTTATCCAAATAAAAATATATCTATGAGAATCTAAAAAATCAGCTTGAAGTTTACGTCATATTAGCACAAAATATTATTGTAACTTTAGAAATTCCCTACTGGGCATTCGAGAGGAAGGGCGAATGAAGTTAGTCAGCTACTGGCCAGTTGTGGTAACGACCAGCCTCTACTTGACGATTACTAATTTTGAATCATACTTTATTTAAAAAAAAGAAAATTATGAGTACGGTGCCAACCTTGGTGTATAGGACTCCATCGTACCGCTGTAAAGAGATCCCAAAAGACAGTTCGGCAGTCCGCTCGACGTGCACATTGTACTACAGTCGACTCTCTGGCTGTCGATCTTCCTGATTTCAATATTGCTCCATCTACCGATGAAATTTTCAGTCCCTTCAAACTGCATACTACGATTCTCTTCATTCCTCGATATTTTTTCTTGCTTGAAGGATCTCTTCCTCGACGGTCCCTTGAATCAATTTTACTCTAAAAATCTTTTCTGGTTGTCAATAATTTCATATTCTCATGGCTTGCATAGACATTTTTCTTTGAGAAACGAAGCTTTGAAGGGTGTTTGACATTTGTTTGTATTTTCAATCGAGTCTTCATTTTGCATCGTTCTGTAAACTGATGATTCTCATCCTCGACGGTCCCTTGGATATTGACAACCAGAGAGTTGATTGTATTGTCTTTTGCAAGCAGAACATAGCCAAACTTTTCAGCACCCACAGCAAACGTCAAATCAATACAAATTGCTACCAGATCTCTCCCGGAAAAAATCCGGTTGCAATTTGTGCTGATTTGACGTTTGCTGAGGGTGCCAAAATGCTTGGTTACTGCTTGCAAAAGACAATTGCGTGTATGACACGAAAAAAGATTGAGGTTAAGGTGCGTCGGGCCATCTGCCGAACTGTCATTTGGACTCTCTTTACAGCGGTACATGGGGGTCATGTACATCAAGGTTGGCATAGTAGTTACAAAAATTATAAAAGCGTAACCAATAAATATTTAAATTTAAAAAAATCTTCAATCCACCCAAATCTGGCGAAGCAAAGTCTCTTCCAACCGAAAGTTCATTTTTCACTGTCAGTTCGACATGCAAGGCTAAGAAACAATGTGTGATAAATTTCGACCACTTTCTCGAGCAAAACACATTAATTTATT